>NC_143415.1:10642272-10945303 GCF_059467195.1 Physcomitrium patens | reverse complement strand
TTTGCCATGTACTATACATGTTGGTAGCTTGAAGAACAAGCTATCTATGTAGTCCATATGTCAAAAACTTGTCTTGTAAGCTAAGGCATGTGTCAAGTAAAGTCAACACATATTAGAGGTCCTATAAAACATCTCCACATTGCTTCTAATTAGATAGTATATACAAACATAAGAATGAAGCCTTCTTCACTTTTGTCAACTCCTTTCTTGCTTCTAATCAAGATTTAAGAGTCTCTAGTTTCTTTATCTTTTAACAATAGCCATTCTAGTTTTCTTTTAATATACATACTATTTCATTTTTATTTTTTCACTTTTCTTTCAACACAAATTTTTCAAGTTAATTCATCTTCTTCTACTTCCTGTCTTTGACAGATTCACAAGAGTACACTTATAATATTAGAGCTTTGTTTTTTTTTTTTAATTAAGAATGGATTTTTTTTTTTATATATATATAAGATATAAGTCCATTAAAAGTTCCAGATTACCCTTTTCTAAACTAATATTGTTCTTAATATCTTCTTTGTTCTCAAGTCCCATCTTTTGCTCATCTTAAGCGATATTAGATAATTATGTTTGATGGCACAAGATCCAAATTTTGGTTTTCTATGATTAGAGGTGGATCTTGTGCCATCAAACTTCATAGCAAGGCAACAAAGATTTTTTTTAGAAGTTTGATGGTATAAGATCCAAATTTTGAGGATTTATTAATCAAGTACAACTTGTGATTGAACTTCAACCCCAAAGCTATCCAACTTCAAGATCACAAGTTAGATTCATTGATATATTTCTTTCAAGTTTAACATTATCATATTTTTTATCTTTTTTTGAATAACAAGATCCAATATTAGATAAATTGGAGGCTTTTTTAATAGATTTTTGATTCATGTATGAAAAACATGATGTAACTTATGTTGCAACCAATAAGATTCATATTTTATAATGAAGCAATCGATCCATAAGATTATATGCTTCATAATTTTGACAACTTATAACTGATATTAAGTAGGATGATACTGCATCTATTAGTCAATTTTTCTATGGATTATAATATGAGGTAAAGAAATTAATACTCAACTTATCTAATCCTCAAATATTGAATCAAACAATTGACTTTTTTGTGAAGTGTGACAATCAACTTTTTGAATTTTGATGTGAGAGTCAGATAAGTGGGCCTCAACGTTACTATAATTCAATGGCAATACCAATGCCTCTTCAACACATACATTCAAAAGTAGAGGGTATGCAAATTGATGTGGTATATTTTAAACCTCTTATTGAGCAAGAAAAGACTCATCACAATCAAGAAGAATTGTGATTATATTGTGGAGAACCCAAGCACATTGCTCAACATTATTCAAAGAAGCGATGCAATTATAAAATGAGAAGTACAAATGTCAAAGAAGATAATATATTAGAAAATGAGTTTGTCCAACTACAATAAGGACTATGCGGCTGAAACTTCATACAATACCTAATGAAGGTCTTATTCTCTCTTTAGAACCCTCTCCTTGTTTTACATTAAATATTATTTTAGGACCTATATCTTATAAAGCCTCTACCTTGTTAGATTCAAGAGCCTCAGCGTATTTCTTAGATGAAGGATTTGCTAAAAAACTTAACATATTTTTAATAAAAAAAACTAAACTTGTTCACGTAGAAGTTATAAATGATTGCTTATTGTCTTTTAGAAATGTTATTTATGAAATCGTTCCTATAGAAGTAATAACCAATGGTCATAATAGCTTTGTGGTATTTAATATCATTAAATCTCCCTCTAATCCAATCATTTTAGGTTTATTATAATTAAAAAAATACAACCTTTGAGTAGATTGGATTTCTTGTATTCTTAACTTTTTTAAAAGTATAACTAAGAGTATAGTTAATCACAAATCTAGTACAATTAAATCATAATTCTAGTATAATTAAACCTATATTTGTAGGTGCAAGAGATTTCTTGCATGCTCCAAAAAAAAGATCACCTTATGTCATTTATTCTACACCTATTTTTAATGGTACAAAAACTTCAAGTAATATTGTAAGTCAATATCAAGATTTTTAAGATGTATTTGAGAAAAAAAATGCAAATACTCTTTTAAAACATTGTCCTTAGGACTACTCAATTGATCTTCAAGAAGGAGTATAATTGCCATTTGGATCAATCTATAATTTATTACAAAATGAGTTAGTTGAACTCAAGGAGTATATTAAAGAAAATCTAGCCAAGACTTTCATACACCATTCCAAATTTTCAGCAAAAATTCCAATTCTATTTTTGAAGAAAAAAGATGGATCATTGCAGATGTATGTTGATTATCAAAGACTCTACAAGATCACCATCAAGAACAAGCATCCACTACTTTTAATATCTAAACTTCTTGATCAGTTGAATCAAGCTAAGATCTATACAAAAATAGATCTACAAGGAGTATATAATCTGATATGCATCAAAGAAGGAGATGAATGAAAGATTACATTTCAAACCAGGTATTTACATTTTGAATATAATGTCATGCCTTTTGGACTTACAAATGTACTAGTAGCTTTTCAACATCTTATAAATGATGTTTTTTAAGACTTTTTGAATGATTTTGTTGTCTACTATCTAGATGGCATCTTGATCTATCCTAAGAATATCAAAGAACATGAACTTCATGTTTGTTATATATTACAAAAATTAAGAGATATGGAATTGTATGCTAAGATAGAAAAGTATATATTCTACACTACTCAAGTTGACTTCTTAGGTTACGTCATTTCAAATGATAGACTTATGATGGATCATAAAAAAGTTTAAACTATTATAGATTGGAAGATTTCAAAAATAGTCTGAGATGTCTAATATTTTTTGAAATTTGCCAATTACTATTAGATTTTCATCAAAGATCTTTCTTGAATTGCAGCTTCACTTACACATTTGACTTGAAAAGATAAACAACAATAGAATTAAAAAGCAAAAGTAGGATTTGAAGCTTTAAAGATAACCCTTGTTTTTACACTAATCTTATATTGCATTGACTTTTGTAAAGTATTTTTTTATAGAAACAGAGGTATCAAACTTTGCTTTAGATGCTGTATTATCATAAATGGAAATAAATCATAAACTTCACCTAATAATTTTTTATTCAAAATTTTTTTTAAGAGCCAAGATTAAATATGAGATCCATGACAACGAGCTTCTTACAATTATGGATTCTTTTCAAGAATGGTGTCATTATCTAGAAGGTGCTTCTAGTCTAGTCATGATGTATACAGATCACAAGAATCTCAAGTATTTTATATTAGTTCATGTTTTGAATCATTGTTAGGCTCATTATAGCATGTCTTTATTAAGATTTGAATTCAATATTACTTATTACCTAGAAAAAAAATAAGTTTTATCTGATGTCTTTTCTAGATTTTCTTATCTTACACCTAAAGAAATAGATGCAACTTTTAATTAACAAAGAAAAATTTTATTGAAGCCAAAACAATTTCATCTTTGAGTAATGAAATCAACATTGATTGTTGATTCAACTTTTTTCAAACAAATTCAATGAAGTATGTCTTTTGATTTTCTTGTTCATGATATTAAGAATACTTCTTTTAAGTCTTATAATACTTCTAGGTTTGAGTTCAAGAACAACCTACTTTATTTTGAAAGATGCCCATATGTGCCAAAAGAAAAAGTACATTTACGTGTTCTTAAAGTACATCACAACTTTCCAACAGCAAGACTTTTTGGATACAACAAGACTTTGGAGCTAATATCTATAGATTTTTGGTGGCCACAAATGTGAAAGGTTGTAAAAGACTTTGTTTAATTGTGTGACATTTTTTCAAGATCAAAAATTCCTAAGTAATGATCTTATGGCCTTCTTTAATCCTTACTTATTCTAGAACAACCATTTTCTTCTATTTGTATGGATTTTATTACCAATCTTCTAGTCTCAAGATTATGTAATTCTATATTTGTCATAATAGATTGTTTTACTAAAATGGAACATTTTGTACTATACACAAAATCTATTACATGTGAAGAAACTACCAAGCTTTTCCTTGACAATATCTATTGATATCATAGATTGCCAAAAGATATTATATCAAATAGGGGGATTCAATTTGTATCAAGATTTTAGAAAATTCTTTTTAAGATTTTAAAGATAGACATAAAGCTTTCTTTGGCCTTTCATCTTCAAATTGATAGATAGATAGAGCGTATACATCAAGTTTTGGACCAATACTTAAGATGTATCATTAATTATCAATAAGTCTTAAGAAAATTTAGTTAAGTATATACTTAAATCTTCTTGTTCATGATATTAGGAATAATCAATCTAAATCTCAAGCTATTTCAAAATTTAAATTTAAATATAATCTATTCTATTTTGAGGGATGTTCATATGTTCTAGAAAGTGAAGTATAACTATGTACTCTTCAAGCTTCTCATAACTTCTTAACTACAAGATATTTTGAATATAACAAGACATTGTAGCTAATATCAAGAGATTTTTTGTAGCATCAAATGTAAAAAGTAATTAAAGATTTTATACAATCATATAATATTTATTTAAGATTAAATTTTTTTCATCACCAATCTTATAGATTTTTGCATCTATTATCAATATTAGAACTATCATGATTTTTGATTTTTATAGATTTTATTATAGATCTTACAATATCAAAATCTTATCAAAATATGGTGATATTTGTGATAGTAGATTATTTCACTAAGATGGCACATTTTGTATCATATATAAAATCTATAATAAATAAAAAAATATAATTTTTTTTTTAAAATAATATTTATTATTATCATAGATTATTAAAAGATATTATATTGAATAAAAGAACTCAATTTGTATCAAAGTTTTGGCAAATTCTTTACAAGATATTGAAAATAGACATAAAATTATGAAAAAATATTATACATGTCTTTGAATTCTTTCAAAATATCAAGAACATTCTTCAAATCTTAATAATAATAAATCTATTCTTAATTTTTATGATAATTAAAAAAATATTTATTAAACTAATAAACTATCTATTTTATTATTTTTTTTAGTTTGAATCAAGGTCCAATTGTAATATTTTTGCTTATTTCTAGGCCTCATAAGTATTGGCCGCCTTTACTCCCATTATCTTTGTAGAAATTCTAGTAGATACCTTGAATTGTAGGATGAAGTTGAGTTAGGAGACTTATAGGAAGCATGAGCTCTTTCTTCTTTATAAATCATGAGACAATGATTTAGTGCACTAGTGACTACTTCAAGATTTGAAAATTGGAGGAGTATAAGAAAGAGTTTTAAAGTGCATATATTTTAAGTTGTTAATTCTCATGCATTCATTTCTATACAAACTAGGATGAAAAAAGAAACAATTGATAGTCATTGCATCTTTATAATATATATATGGATTATATTCATGGAAGCCTATTCTATATTTATTTACATTTATCATTGTAAAAAACACAATATTAGTCATTTATTCTACAATCCTTGAAGGAACAAGAAATTTCTTGAATCAGCACAAAGTTTGCAATACTCACCATGTGTTGCTACAAAAAAAAGTAAAATTACAACAGTAATAGCTATCAGAGCTATTGCCACAAAAAATGGTATATTCTATGTAATTCTTGTTATTTTTTAATTACAAATCTTTGTCCTATATTATCCAAAAAATAAATACATAAACAAGTAGCTCCATGATAATCAAATAAGAGATTTTAAGCTAGATACAAGATAAGAGTTAAGAGCCTAGGATGTAACTATTAATTAATACTTTCTATCAACAATTAATCTACAACCTTCTTATGCATGTTACTAATACTAAAAAAATTTGATCTCAAAATTTAAAAGCAATATATTAAAAAATTTATTTTTTGTATAACAATGAATTTAATTCATACAACATTCTTTATATTAAGATGGAGGACTTTTACCATACTCTATAGCAAGCAAATAAGGAGAGATATAAATTTTTATTGTAGATAGAATAGACTACTTTATTCTTAAAATAGAATTTTATTCATGTAAGATCATATGAATGGGATGCAAGCATTGCAATTTGAAACATATTTGGTCACAAGCACAATCCAGCTTATAATGCTGACATAATTTTAAAGATATTATAAAAAATTGTGACTATGATTCTAACACCTTTCAAAATTAATACTTGGTAATAAGCTTAGTTGCATCTTTTATTTGCAAAGCTATAATCATAAATATTGCTTATACTAAGATGCATGAGCTTTGTTTATTTGAATTGGTTAGATGTAGATAAAATATTGAATGGCAAGATAGCTTTGGTGAAATTATTGATAGTCTAGATTTTAATATAAGTACTTTAATTATAACATATTTTTATAAGTTTTTCTTATTTCCACTGTGCCTTTATTTTCATAGCTTAAGTGCAATTGTATGTATGTTTGAGCTATTTAGGACAAATTAAGAAAATTAAGCAAAATATATTGAAATAAGAAGATAAAGCCGTTTGCATATAATTATACTAAATTAGAAGAGAGATGGCTATATAAGAGTGATGAATTGAATTAACTGCAAATTGCAAGAAAATTAAAAAATATCAATCAGATACTATCTTAACTTGTATTAGACTGGAATGAATTGTTGAAATTTTTACAAAGATAGTAGAGGTAAGAATGGCCATTGCATATGAGCTTCAAAAACTAAGCAAAAGTATTACTATTGGATCTTAGTTTAAACTTAAAAAATAAAAAATGGATAATTCATCACTTTTAGGAGTATTTTTGTAATTATTAAAAAAAATAGAGTTAGATTTTTTATTATCAAATATTGAAAGATATTCTTGATATTTTGAAAGAATTTAAAGACATATGTGATATTTTTTCTAAAATTATATTTAGCTTTTTATTTTCAAATTGATGGATAAATAGAATAGGAGAATTAAGTTTTAAAGAAATATCTAAGATATAATATTAACTACCATCAAGATAATTGATCAATTCTTTTTTAATTAATAATTTTTTTTAATAATAAGATAATACATGCTTGTACTTAATAATTATTTTTTTTATTAATTATGGTTATCATCTATAACTTAATACTTTTGACTTTTTAAAAGTTGATAGTCTTGTAATGAAATATTTGACAAATTATTTATTAGTGCTACATACAATAATAAAAATATAATTAAAATATACTCATGAATAATAAAAAATCAACAAAGTTACCTATCATATGGAATAATCTTAATTCTATGTAGACAATAAGATATAGTTATTTTGTTGTAATATCAAGATTAATTTTTTTGTGATAAATTAGATTATTTTAGATTTGAATTATTTTCTATTAATAAATAAATGAATCTAGATGCTTATTGGTTATACCTACCAAAATCTATGAAGATCCATCTTATATTCCAAATATCTTTCTTGAGCTATGCTAGATAGTAAATATATAGTGAAGAAGACAAATGCCACCTTCTAATATAGAAATAGATAATAATCAAGAATTTGAGGTCAAATAAGTCTTAGATTCAAGGCAACGTGAAAATAAGTTGTATTATCTTTTACATTGGCACAAATATGATGTTAATGAACATACATCGAAGCTAACTAAAAAACTTATAAATACAATAAGAAATGTTGCTGATTTTTATTTATAATATTAATTAAAACCAAAATAAAGAATCAAGATATGATTATTATTTCTTATAGAATTTTTTTTTAGAAAAAAGAATAATATTACAAACATATATAATTATATAAATAAAAAGTATTAAATAAAAAAATAATTATAAATAGATTTAATAATATCTTATAAAAAAGCTTTTTAGATGCTATATAGACACAAATTTTACTTTGGATGTATTTATAGTTGATTGATAGGTTAAAAATTAGCCAAAAAATTGGCCATGGATTACACATGATAATTTGTATTACAAATTAGCAATGTGGCACATATGTAGAAAACTTGTCTTGCAAGATGGACACAAATTAGAAGGCTTATAAAACTTTGCCACATAGCTCTTAATTTTATAGTATATATAGAAGTATGAATGAAGCCTTTTTCAATCTTGTCAATATCTTTTTTGTTCTTAGTCTTGTTTGAAAAGTCTCTAATTTTTTTGTTGTTGATATTAGCTATTCTAGTTTAATATTATATCAACTGAGTGATTATCTATTTTTTTTAGTGATACAAATGTATATTGCTTTGTAGCCCTTTGTGATTTATGTACTTTAAAATAATTAATAATTAATCATATTTTATAAGTATTAGTCATCACATAGTTTAATAGTGATTATAACTATCATAGCTATTTTAGCCTACTAAATTATCATATAACCTATTAATAAATCGAATATTCATATGATAATAGTTAGACTAATTGTTAGTATAATGCAAGTCATCAAAATGGCTCATGAAAGGTTTTAGGACAAAAGAATGTAAAAATAGTATTAATTAATAATTTTTAGTTGTAAATGACTATAGAAGATGGTAAATGAAAAAAAATTTGAATTAAAATAAACCCCTACTAGTTAGAAGCTTATTCTAATTTACAAAAATTTAATTATCTAATATTCTAATAATTATTGATTAGCATTTGATTTAATATCCAAATATTTTAATAATACTTTAATTTAGAAATAAAATAAACCACCATAGTAGGTGATTTCATCTAATTAATTAATGAATGATTAAATAAAAAATTCTTCTTACATCTTGTTAAGAAAAATTAACCTCTTAATAAATTCACACTCAAACAATCATAATCAACCATATAATCCACACAACAACACAAAAGCCACACACTCAAGAAAAAAATGGTTTTTATAATATGTATGTATATATATATATATATATATATAGTATTTAATTTTCCAAAAAAATCATTGAATTTAAAATTTTTAATTCTAATAATTTTTCATCCATGAATAATTTTTTTATTTATAAATAAGAAATCATCTAAATTCATTCAATTCTCATTCATAATATATCATCCAATTAAAACCTAATTCCAATCTAATCTACCTTCATGGTATCCACCCTAATTGGCCTAATATGAATAGTCCGCCCAAAGACCTCACTAAGGCAGAAGGATTCACCGCTGGTCGTCTTGTAGAAAAGAACTTGAGTTTGTCCATCGCTCTTCTTGCAATGGAGCTCTTGGTACGTTGGCTTCCTCATGGAGCAGTGATAACAATGTCGAACTAACTGCAGCACCTTTATGAATTTCCACTAAACTCCAGCTGATTTCGATTCTTGACAGAAAGAATCTTTAGAAGATACTAAAATCTACAATATCCTTTGATAATTATGTGTGGTTAGCTAGGACTAGATTACTGGCTTGATTCCTTACTTTTGACTACCTAGTTCCACTGTGCGGTCTAAATCTTAATTCTAATTACGGACCATCAGCTTGGCACAAGAGTCGTCGTCACCAACAATTACGCCTAATCCCACAACTACTATATCGTGACTCTTAGTACAAACAACCATCCTTCAATAATCGTATTGTTGCCACAAGGTCTTCAGAGATCAGCTCACGGATGATCTTGCGTTCAAGGTGAATTCTTTAAGGCAGCAACAACAATTCTTTTGGCACCTCACGTCTTGATGTCCTTCTATCTCTTCTCCCTAGCATATTAAAGGCCAGGTCGCAGGTGAGGTGAGGTGATGCATACAATCTTAATTCAACTCAAGAGCGTTGGCTCCTCCTATCTACCTATGTCAGATCCCTTCTTGCGCCTTAAACCGGTCTCTGTGCTTTAGATCTTGTAAGATTCCAATATCAGTATCTCAATTAGATACTACTTGAACTTGTAAGCTTTGGAGAGGTTCGATTTATCTTCATATATTGAATGTGGTTGCCTTCTGTGCATTAGATAACTCGAGAAACCCAACAGCAAGTGACATGAGAATCCTTTTTGTCAACTGAGATCCAGAACCACTGTATGCCTCCAAATTGCACGAAGTAGCTTCAACAAGCATGCTAGCCGATAATATATCTTCAAGTATGCATCTCGTTGTTGATGACCAGCGCCTCTAAATCAATGTTGATGTCGACACACAGAGTAGATAGCACGGCTGAAGAGCTTGCTGCTGCATTACAACTTGGACTTGAACATCCAATAGGAACATCATCGTGAGCTCAGCTGGTATTTCTCCCATCGCTCATTGAGCAAGTAGACTACTTCCTTCCGTCGAGTGCTTACTACAAGGAATGGGACTTGCTTCAACACTAGCTGCTGTGGTTGCGGTAGGATTGACACTTCCTCTCGTAATGGAAACGAGGAAGAAAAATAACCACAAGAAATAAAAACAAGGGTGTGCTGCATTGCAGCACTCTAACAGAACAAAAGAAAAAAGAAAAAAGAAAAAAAATAATACATGAACTCAGACTGCGACATCCTTGCAGCTAAACAACTAGGCAAGGGCTTCCTGGACTAGGCTAGGATGTCGCACATAGAAAAAAAACCAAAACAGGAAGAAAGAAGAAAAAATGAGGACTTTAGAATAGGTAAATAAATTTTGTGGTAAGTTACTGGTTGCTTATTGACAACCTTGAGAATTAGACTTATGGTTAGGCAATTTAGTTGGTAACAATAGGTTGTTAGTTGAACAAATGGTTAAGAATTCAAAGGGTCATAACCTTTGGAATCTACTAGCCGACGGTTCATTTTTTGGTAGGATAAAGAGATTGAGAAAAGGGAGATCAAGGCCAGACTATGAAAGTCGTAAGCCGAGGGGCCAGACTATGAGAATCGTAAGTCGGAATAAGCTTGGTTTTACCTCTTTATTTTCTTTGTTTTTATTATTTGCTTATGAAGAATTGTGATTGAGAGAAGTATTGTTGAAACTGTGATTAGAATATTGTGGAATATGAAATGTTAGAAATTGATTGTATCAGAAGAATGAAAGATTATGAGTGATAATCATGAAGGGGAGGATTATCAAATAATTAATCGACAAATAAAAGAAAGACAAGAGCGAATACGCATAAGAAATCTCCTACGCTTATGACAAAAAGGAATTGTAGGTCCAAGTAAAACCAAATGAAGAAAAATTCAAATTCAAATAGCAAAGAGACCACTGATAATACCAATGGCCAAAGGAGTGCTAGAAGTATCAATTGCAGTACAAATAGGAGCATTAGAAGACCAAACTACAAGTGTGGCACCATTACCTACTTTTAGTGGTTGGCTGGACTCTGATTCTGATCACCATATATCTCAATTCTTGACAGCCTACATGGCTAATAATAGTAGAACTGAAGACATTTGGTTGAGATGGTTGCCAGTAACTTTAAAAGATACAGCTTTTGAATGGTATATTCGGCAACCAGTGGGTAGATTTTCTAATTGGGAGGCCTTGAGGAATCCCTTCTTAGCCCATTTTAGACCAATTGGATTTGAAGATCGGCTTTGAGAAAGTTTTATGAATAGTAAGATGATTGCGGGAGAATCAATAGAGTCCTATTATAGTTGGATCATGGATATACTTTGTAAATGATCAAATAATCAAATGCCAGATGCATTTATATTGTCGATATTAATTAACGGTTTGCATCTACTAGAATTAAAAATGTTTGTAAAAGAGGCTTGACCAACTATGATAGACGCATTGTTGGCACAAACAAAGATGTGGGAAGAATGTTATTATGACCAATTATTAATAGTGGGGGCCATGATGATTCAAAGTTCAAGAAGCCAACAAATTCAACCAAAAAATGTGTCGATGGATAATTATCCACAAATGGCTACCTCCAATGTAAAGAATGTTATGTTGCAACAATCAATTAAGGCTACACCACTCCAAGCAATAGCACCAATAATAATAACACCTTATTTTACATCGCCAACCTATCAACAACCAAAGTTGTTCACAAATGCGACTGTTAAAGATCCAAATGAAGCCTTGTTATTAAATCTAATAAAGAAGCTGGAAGAATTGGCCATGAATTTAGCTAAAGATAAGAAAAAATGACATAAGCCTTCTAATACGAGACCTAATGTATAGTGTAATAATTGTAAGGGACAAGGTCATTTTGATACGAAATGTCCATGACCCAAACAAATGAGTGTTCAATATACATTTTGCGTAGGAAAGCATCCTACCTAAAACTGCTGGTATTTATAAAGGCAACAATAGTTCAATAATTAGACGTTAATATAGCCAACTCAATGGGATGTTAATCAAGTACAGACTAGAAATATGGGTGGTTGGAATAGTATTCGCCCAAATCAACCTAATTGTGGCTTTGGAGATTTTCTAATATAGAGAAAACCAATTTATTTGCATTGGTGTCTAGGACTGGGAAGAAAAAACGGACATTGGGAATTACTTCTAATACAGAACCATATGATATTCTAAAAGATTTGGACACCATACAACCCACGATCTCTATGAAGCAACTATTAGCAATAGCACTTGAGTGTCGAACTATCTTGAATTCTTCATTAATTTATTGTAGATCTCGAAATAAAGAAATTGGAGAAGTAAGTTTGAATCCTGATCCAAGTGCACCAACGATTGTTGTCTCAATTGATGGAATATTATTATCGAGAGTGCAAGTAGATGGAAGATCTAGTAAAAATCTTATGAATGCCGTTACAATAGAGGAGTTGGATTTGAATCACTTATTGCCTACTATAGTAGTTTTGAGAATAGCTGACTCTAGTCGAGTTAAACCTATGGATATTTTATGAAGTATTGATACAATAATTACGAGGATTACCTATAAAATTGATTATATTATTTTTCGATTCTGAAGCTCTATATTATCATATCCAATTTTATTAGGGCAACTGTGGTTGTATCAAGCTAAAGCTCGAAATGACTAGGGCCGTAGTACATTGACAATTGGAAAAGATAATGATAAAATTGTGCTTCAAATGTACCCTGTCCAATATCACAGAGAAACTCAATTGGCCAGTTCAGAATTCACGTCGGATTGTGAAGATGAATCTATAGAAGAAGAAATTGGTACACCTTACCCAATTTTTGCTGATACAAGGTAAGTTGTCGAACATACTAGAATGAACTATCAATGCAGGGGACCGGGAGAGTACTTAGTTCCTCCAAATATTATTGACGATTCTGATCATATGGTTGCATATTGGATGAATAGACAAGATGTTAATCACGTTAGTGCTATGGAACTGGAGTTAGAAAGTTCTAATTTGTCGAATTTTATAAAAGATTTTGAAATTGAGTAGAACATTATTCCAAAGACTCCTAAAATTCCACGATGTCAACCAATTAATTTAGATACATGAAAGGCTCTCCAAATCATTTAGATTTGCGATGGTATAAAAAAAAAAAAAAAAAAAAAAAAATTTGATGGATTATTTTTTAATACATAAAATTACTTTCACATGGTCGTATTCGAATTTGAAAAGAATTCCAACTAAAGTTTGTGAGCATCGAATTATATTGGAAGAGAATGCTACACCAGTACACCAAAGATAACATGGACTTAATCCAAAATACTCACTTATGGTAAAAGAAGAATTGCTTAAACTCTTGGAGGTTGGATTTATCTATTCAGTTCCTTTCAGTGAATGGATTTCACCAATTATTATGGTGCCAAAAAAAAATAAAAAAATTTATATGTCAAGATTTCTACAAATTAAATGCGGCTACTAAGAAGGATTATTTTCCTTTACCATTTACGGATAGTATATTGGATGCCGTTGCTGGATATGAATGTTATTCATTTCTTGATCGATTCTTTGGTTATAATCAAGTTAAGATTGCAAAAGAAGACCAATTAAAAACTACTTTTACTATGGATTGGAGAACCTTTGTCTATAAGGTTATGTCGTTTGGGCTTTGTAATGCACTAGCTATATTTCAAAGGATAATGATGTAAGTGTTCTAAGATTATCTACAAATTTCATTGAAAATATTTCTAGATGATTTTTGTACATTTAGTATAAGAGCCAGGCATTTAAAATGTCTCAGTCAATATTTGAATCAATGTGCCAAATATGAAATTTCTTTAAATTTAGAAAAGTACCAATTTGGTGTGCCTTCTAGTAAACTGTTGAGTCATATAGTTTCGATGGCAGGTATTGCTACAGATTCGGATAAAATAAAGATTATAGTAGAATTAAAGTAAGCAGACATTGTTACATGTGTTCAATTATTTGTCAGCCATGTTAGTTATTATCAGTGATTTATCTATCTATTCGCAGTTATATGTCTTCCCTTGACAAATCTCTTGAAGAAACCACCAATCAATGGGACCAGTCCATTTTGGACAAAAGAATGTACAATTTCATTCGAAACATTGAAACAAAAATTGGTTTCAGCTCCAATACTGGTAGCACCTTGTTGGACCAAACCATTCCAAGTTTATGTGGATGCATCTAATGTCACGATTCGTTCTTTGCTAAGCCAGAAAGATGACTAGGTTTTTGATCACCTTATTTATTATGTAAGTTGTCAATTGGTAGTAGCTCAAAGAAATTATACAAAAATTGAAAGAGAAGCATTGGGGATGATTTATTCTGTACAAAAGTTTTGACATTGTCTTCTTGGTTATAAATTTGCTTTTTATGTCGACCATGATGCTTTAAAATATATGATTAATAAGCCTCAATTGAGTAGTCATATTGCACAATAGATTTTATTCTTGTAAGAATTTGACTTTACTATTCAAGTACGACCAAAAAAATTACATTCCAATGCAGACCATTTATCTCGGTTATCCAATATATTGGGTAATGAACCCATTAACGATGCACTATCCGATGCAAAACTGTTTGTCGTAGATGTAATTACTCCATAGTATAGTGAAATAATTTAATACTTGACATTTCAAATCTTCCTACCCAATTTTAATGAAAAGCTTAAACGACGCTTAATATTAAAATGTATACCTTATACAATGATTGGTGAAGCTTTATATAAACAAAGTAAGGATAGAATTTTGCGACGCTCTATTTATCAGACTGAAGTGAGTACTATATTGGAAGGTTGCCACTTGGACAGTTGTGGTGGACATTTTGCGGGAGACAACACGGCTTTTAAAGCTTTATAGGTTGGTTATTGGTGGCCAACAATGTTTGCAGATGCCCATTAATTTGTTCGTATTGTGACCCATGTCAGAGAATGGGTCGACCTACTAGAATTTCAGCAATATCATTGGTACCAATTCTCGCTCAAGCACCTTTTGAAAAATGGGGAATTGATTTTGTGGGACCAATTGTACCAGCCTCGAGAAATGGACAAAAATGGTATATACTGGTAGCAACAGATTACGTAACAAAATGGACTGAAGCTGTAGCTACAAAAATTGATAGTGTAAGTACAGTAGCAACTTTTTTGTATGAAAATATTATTACACGATTTGGTTGTCCATGAGAATTGGTTAATGATCAAGGAATTCATTTTATAAATAGTACAATTGAAGCACTTACGACTAAATATGAGATAAAATATTGTAAGACTACAGTATATCATCCTAGAGCCAATGGACAAATAGAAAAGACTAATGGAATTTTATGTAAAATCTTAACAAAAATAGTTTCAGGAGCGGGAACAGATTGGGATACTAAGTTATTTGCAGCTTTATGGGCATACCGTATTGCATATAAAGTTACTACCAATACTACTCCTTTTTAATTGATTTATGGTCAGGAAGCAATATTACCTATTGAATTGGAAGTCCAAAGTTTACGAATTGATATAGATAATAGATTGGAAGATGATGATTTATTATGGCATCAGTTAGAAGAATTGAAAAAATTAGATGAAACTAGAGCCAATGCATTAATGATAATGAAAACTATACAAAAATGAAGGAAGACTTATTATGATATTAAGTTTAGACCAAAGGCTTTTATGCCAAATGATTTGATACTTCTATATGATAGTCGATTTAAAAAATTTCCAGGAAAATTTCAAGTTCGATGGCATGGACCATATCGAGTTATTGACGGATTTCCAAATGGTTCAATACAATTGGAAGATTTTATAGGTACTAAATTTAAAACACGGATCAATTGCAATCGGCTTAAACTTTACTATACATAAACTCGGGACAGATTTTCTGTTACAAAAAGGAGAGTCGATCCAATTGATTGGACCATAATAAGAAGTAGGAGGGAGGCTCTTGACAAGCAACTTGTTTTCTTTTGTGGTTAAGGAGAAGTGGATGGCGAAAAAAGAGAAGATGGCAAACATGGTATCTGAGAAAGCAAGGATGGAGATCGATTGGAAGAAACGGTAAGAGTGGCTGCAAGTAGAGGTTACAATGTTAAAAACTAAACTAGTTGTATTAGCAAAAGAGGCGAATAATTTAGTGCAGACCAATACACCAGTTTCAGCGACAACACCTTTGGAGATACCTTTGAAATTGACAGAAGAATGGCAGAAGATATTAGAGGAGCGCGACAACCAAATTACAGACTTGAGTCTCAGATACGGAAATTGGCTTTGTTGAATGAAGATCTGACTGTTTGTTTGGATGGAGAACCCTCAAACACTGAGGGAGAGGATAAAGATGTAGCATAGGAGAAGGTTGCCAATTTAAAGGATAGTAAGCCAATGCCATTGATTGAAGAAGCCAATGCTACTACGTCTTTATAAGTTGAAGCTAAATAATGTTTACGAGGATGCTGCAGAGATAGGAATGGGGCTATGTAGAATAGGTAAATAAATTTTGTGGTAAGTTACTAGTTGCTTATTGACAACCTTGAGAATTAGACTTATGGTTAGGCAGTTTAGTTGGTAAGAGTAGGTTGTTAGTTAAACAAATGGTTAAGAATTCAAAGGGTCATAATCTTTGGAATCTACTGCGTGACGGTCCATCTTTTGGTAGGATAAAGAGATTGAGAAAAGCGAGATCAGGGCCAGACTATGAGAGTTGTAAACCGAAGGGCTAGACTGTGAGAATCATAAGTGAGAATAAGCTTGATTTTACCTCTTTATTTTCTTTGTTTTTATTATTTGCTTATGAAGAATTATAATTGAGAGAAGTATTTTTGAAACTGTGATTAGAATATTGTTGAATATGACTTTGGACTGACCGTTTTGGAAAAAATCTGTGACCTTGAAAATTGAGATTATCGAATTGTATTGTGTTAAGTGAAGATATTGAATTCTGTGTGATGAATTGAGAAACTGAATATAATAAGTAAGCTAGAGATCAGTAATTGAATATATAAACCACAAAGAAAGTAAGCAGAAGATGAATTGATAAGAATATGGAAGTATTGTTGAATTGATAGTCGTAAAATGGATTATATGTTGAATTAAGACGGAAATAGTAAACCTTGGTGTTTTGTAGTTTGATAATTGATTTCAAATAGCTAGAGTACAGTCAATTGTGACACTAATAGACCCAATTCATATAACCAGTCTTTCCTCTTATTCGAACCCACCTCTATTAGTTCAATTGCTTTGGTATACTAAAGCTTGAATGCAACAAGAATAAGAAGGCCCAAGACATATTTCACTGGATCCCAACGACCTCTTCTCAATAAACTAGGATCAAGCTTGACCTCCAAAAAATCCGAAAAGATGAAGAATCTTCCTACTTCTTTTTTTTTCTTCTCCTTCTTTTTTTCTAATTTTTTTTTATTCTTTTTTTATTTTCTTTTAATTTTTTAATCTATTAAGTTTATATTTAGCTTTTAATCCAATTAACTTTTTATGGAAGAAAATCTACTATAAAAAATATCTATATTGGCTAAATTAAGGGTAAACTATTTATTTAAAAATTATTTTTTAAAAAAATCCTACCAAAGATCCTTTCTTACATTAACTTCAAATATTTTTTGTTCTTTTTCTCTAAATTTCTTATATTAATTCACTAAATTACTGATTTAAATCACCATAAGTATTTTTTTTTATATTTTAATATACCAGTGAATCAATTTAAGAACTTACAATAAAATAAAATTAATAAATTAATTCTAATTATATATAAGGATTCTAATAGAAAATTCTAATTTTTAAAGGTATCTTAAAAGGTATCTAATTGGTATATTTTTAGTATCTTTAAAGCATCTAAAAAGAATCTAAAATAATCAAAATTCTAATATAATCTAGGTCCACTTACTATATAGTATACGATATATAGTTTAATATGTAATAGATACTATATGGAGGCCATACATAATATAAGATCTTTTTAATATGAGCTATTAGAGAATATAAAAATGATATAAATATGGTAGAATATAATCAAAATACCAGCTAAATATAATCATATAAGTCTAGATAATATGTACAAAGTATAAGTATCATATGATACATGCAGCATATAGAATACAATATGGTGAGAAGATAGTATTTCTATAGGTATCATATAAATATAGAATATAGTATAAAATATGACATACGACAAAATAAAGATATTCAAGTACCAAGCTCTCTTAGATAGAAAATTAGATAATAATTTTAGATATCAAAGTGAATATCAAGTTGCAAGGTGATTAATCCTCCATATCTAGGCATATAAGGTTAAAATACCATTGGTAATATCTACAAGGATCTAAGTTGATATTAGTTTCTTTTTTTCTTTTCTTTCTTTGTTTTAGTATTGAATGTTTTTTTTCTTTCTTTGTTTTTGTATTGTTTATGATTTTTTCTTTATTTTTGAATTGCAACAGAAGCTATCCATTTGAATATTTTATTATGGTAGCTATGTATTGTGGCTAGAATAAGATGGTATTACTAGAAAGTTGAAAATTTATGTATCATAGTTGTGATACAATATTGATAAGATTGTTGGATATTAAAGCATGGTCTACTTTGATTGATTTTGATTCCATTTTTATTTTGATAGTATTTTACAAGTTATATGGTATTGCTTTTGGTATTAAAAAATTCATCATTGTAGAGGAAGAAAATTAATACATAAGTAGACACACAATCAAAGAAAAAGAATAAGTTTTTTTTCAAATTAACTCTCATTATTTTGAAAAAAGGTACAGGTTTAAGTCCACTATTATTGAATGCAAGTTTAGACATCATCATTAAAAATCTTGGGAATAAAAGAAATAGTAATAGCAACATCTAGTCAAAGATCAACTTGAAGTAATTTTAAAAAACGACAATAAAAAATTTATAGTAGAATATATTATAGAGATGATTCAACAAGAATTTTTATGATTATAAAAATTACATGGAGTGTGTTATAATAGTCATTATTTTGAAGTACTATCTAGTATTCAATTTATTCATCAATTTCAAGTTTTCTTTTAGATTGTTTGATGTTTTTTTTATAAGATACATTAATTATTATAAGTATTTAAATTCTAAATTTATACAAAAGTCTTATAAGATCTATTAATATACCATTACATAATTGATACTTAAAGTTCAGTTTTAAAATTATAGTTGTAAGACATAGCTAGTTTTACAGTTGTAGATTAAATAAATTACAGTCGCAAATAATGCTAAAAAAATAAAATTTGTCTTTGAATTTGTGATCACCTTCAACATTGCCAAGAGATTGCATTTTCCTCTCATTCAATGATTTCATTACTAAATAGCAAATTTAAACACTAATATATGTGATTTAATGACTAATCAAGGTAACATTAAGATTGTAGAATTTTAGAGTTCTTGTTCGGCTCTAGTAAACTTCACATCACATGACTTATTTTGATACAACTATTGCCATGTTGTAATATGACTATATAATAAAAATATTATCAAAAATAAAATTTTAATTAATATTTAATCATCTTAATTCAATAATAATTTAAGACATTTATACATAGATTTTATAAAATCCTCTTAGTTTATTTTTTAGCCTTAATAGCTAATAGATTAAAGGTTGGTTAGTAATTTTATCTTTTATATTGTAAAAATTTATTTATTACTTTAAAAAAGCCATAAATTAGTAAAAATAAGATAAAAAAGGCAAATAATTAATAAAGTTGATACAATAGAATAAAATTTCTTTATTCAAGAAACAACATCTTATCCATTTATTTTGGATCAACCATATGTTATTACAACTCTGATGGAAATAAAGGTATTTGATAATAATTCAACTTATTCACAAATTTGTAGTAAAGATGGGAAAAGGGCAATAATTTTTTTGACTATAATATTGCAAAAATATATTTTTCTATTCCATTAATAAAGATTTATATTTCTCTAGTTCTTCTTTACTTAATTGGTATCCAAAATTGACATATTTGGATTCTTCTTCATTATTATTGAATAGAATTTTGACCAAATTTTATTCTATTATATGTATAGAATTATTAGATTTGTGATATCAATCTTTAGGTACTAATAAGTATGTTGGTATATCATATCTACCTTCAATGCTTTGAAGTATATATTTAAATTTTAAAAGAAGAGGCATGATGGTTTCTTCTTTCATAATAGTGTCAAAGTCTTCAACTTGAATTCTATTAATTTCTAAGTAAAAGGCTTCATTTATGCAAATATCATCAATCAAGGTCAAAACATTTGAATAATCATCTTCAAGTTTAAATCAATCAATTATTTCAATAAATCAAATGTGAATGTCTTCTTCTTTGTAAGGATTCTCTTCTAATCATTTGGAAAAATTACTCTCATCTTCATATTTATATAATCCAAAATTAATATATCTTATTAGTAAAATTATTGAATTTAAATTAGATTGGATAAAACTATTTTGATTAGCCTCTATGGATGTTGGTATTTTTTTCCAATAAAGCTAAAGATTGGAGTCTAAAATAACTTTATAGAATAATTTTTGTGTAATTTTTTAAAGATCCAAAAGCAAATTAAGGCTAAAAAGCCTTCTAATTAGTTACTCCTTTAGATTGCCTCAACCATCTTCTTCTTAATAAAAAAAAGATAACTATTTACTTGTTCATATAGATATATCACATAAAATAATATTATATAATCTATACTTCTTGCTTACATATGAAGATTACAAATTTTATGTAAAAATTAAGAAGATCTTTGATCAACTAATTTTATTTTTATAATTGCCTTATGATTGATTTTTAAATCTAATTTATTCATTGTAGATTTAGGCATAATATTGATGCTACTTCCATCATCTATAATAATCTTAACAATTAAATTATCTTCTATTCCCACATCTATTTTAATTGGTCTATATTTTCTTTTATCTCAATATAATATTTTCTTTTAAATCATCAACTTCAATTCTAGCTATTTTTTCAATATTCTTGGTTTTTTTTCATAATATTACTCCTTCTTTGATATTCTTTTTGATAATTGGTGCTACTTGAATCAATTCACTAAAAGAAATATTGGCTTTATGAAACAAGACTAGACTATCTCAAAAATCTAAGATCCTTCTAATCCATAGCAATATAAAGCTTCATCACAAGGTAAGAAAAAACATACCAGAACAAAATTGAATAGAATTAAATAGAATAAGACATAAAAGACAAAAATAAGAAAAAAAATAGAATAGAACAAATTTGAATACAAAGATGCAAAACCAAATTTTACTGAAAAAAAATGTCCAAAGCCATACTTCACCAGATGTCCAAAAAAGCCTTGGTTAGTCCTATTTATACCTTATCTTACTACCCTGGACTTTCTAGAATGTTCTTAAGTCATAGGCCCTACTTGGATAATCACTTTAAACTCTATTTTAGAAGGTTTTATAGTAGGTCCTACCTAGATAACTGCCATAAGCATTTTTTAGAAGACTCTATGGTAGATTCCACTTAAATAATTGCTCAAAATTATTTCTAGAATGTTCTACAATAGATCCTACTTAGTCCATTAATTTAAGGCCAATTCTAAAAACTTCTATGATTCTAACCATCTATACCATTATCTTATCTATATCCTATTAGAGTTAATCCTCTTCCACAAATACGGAATGTCTATCAAGGACAAGAACTTGATAAAAAAAATAAATAAGTGAGACTTTTTTCAAAAAAAGATGACAAAATAGAAATAACTAAATATATATATATATATATATATATATATATATATATATATATTAAGAAAGAAACTGAAATCGCTATTGCCAAAAGATAAGAAAACTAAAGACCCTTGAAACTAAAATAGAAGCAAGAAATGAGTTGACAAGAGTGAAGAAGGCTTTACTCTTGCTTCTATATATACTATCTACCTATGAATTATGTGACAATATTCTATAGGACCTCCAAAAATGTGTTGACTTTGTACAATACGTATCTTAACTTGTAAGGTAAGTTTTCTATATGGACACAAAATAGTTAGCTTGTTCCTAAAGCTACCAATATGTGTGGCATGTGGTTAACTTGTTGACTAAGTTTCTAACCTATCAATCAAGTATAAATACATATAAAGTCAAAGTAGCATCTATGAAGCTTCTAGGAAGCTTTTCTAGAAGATATTATGAAATTAAATTATTTTTACCTACTTCTATCTATTTATATATTTATTATAATTATTACCTAGGTAAAAATTATAATAAATATATATCAGTGACATTACTTCCTTTCAAGGAACAAGTTCCATGAAGAGCTGTGATCCTATGTCAAGGAAGTCTAAGATGTAGCAAATTGTATTTGCTACATACTCTGATCTTTGTTCTCTTTGAAGATGATTGATAGGGCCTCTCAGCTATCGATAGTGTCCCGTACCAGGGTTAGAAGACCACCTACTTATTTGATCATTGTTGAGGCGTTCATAACTTCAAATAAAACATTTGGAACATTGTCAGGAATTGTTCCTACCTCTAGTAAAATCACCAAACATTGGGAGTTCTTTCGAAGCTTGTGATATCAAACGTGTTATATCTCGCCATCTATTTGAAGAAGAACATGTCGTTCTTGAAGAACTTCATCTCGATTGCATCATCTTGAAGGTTGTCACAATCATAATGTCTTCTCCGGCAGGTCAGCAAACAAAGGCTCTAAAATCAAATTCGTTGGTTGTTGATTCTCGATTTCCTCAGCGTCATAACTATAAAGAAGCTACAAACAAGGATTGAAAGTAGAATGTTATCTTGCCTAGATCTTCTTTCTTTTATAAGTAAGATTTTTATCTTGATTTTGATAGATGTCGTCGATGAAAAGCCTCCACCGCCTTAATTGTATTTGTAAGATTCTTTACTAGCTCCCATGTGCATTCACTAATATCATATCTATGCCAATGGATAAGATATTCTAATTTATTTTAATGTCGCCTTGAATCTAAAACTACTTTTACTTTGATTTCTTTATTATTATCTTTTTCTATAAGAAGACGTGGAACTTGTCTTTTTCTTGGTATGTCTACTATCTTGTATGATTCAAGAAGAGACACATGGACTACTAAATGGATTTTCATTCGCTTTGGTAGGTATAAACAATATGCAACTAGATTGATTTGTACAGAAATAGAAAATGGTCCAAGCCTTCGATAGTCCAACTTGTCACAAAGACTAGTGATCTTGATATTGAGACAAAGTAACCATACCTTGTCACCCATGTAGAATGGTGGTTGTTCTTTTGATAGACATATGTATTGATCTTTCGTTGTTCTTGAGCTTCTTTTAATTATACCTTCATTATTGCATGTAGCTCTGCAAATGAATTTTAAAATCTTTTGCCACAGGATTATGAACTTTTAAAAAGTCAAAAGTATCAAGTCATGGATGATAACCATAATTGAAAAAAAAGGTGTTTATTTTGTAGAAGAATATATTGTGTTATTATAAACAAACTCTAACAATGGCAAAAGAGTTGTCCAATCATCTTATTGATAGTTAATGGTACATCTCAAATACTACTCTAAAACTTGATTAACACGCTTTTTTTGTCTATTAGTTTGAGGATGGAATACCAAAGATAGTTTGATAACTATCTTTTAGAATCTTGAAAAGAGTCCGCCAAAATCTTGATACAAACTAAGTTTTCTTATCTAATATAATATCCTTGGATAATCTATGATAGCGATAGATATTATTAAGAAAAAACTTAACTGTTTTTTTTACCTACGATAGATTTTGTACATGGTACAAAATGCGCCATCTTGGTAAAACAATCTACTATCACAAATATAGAAACATAAGAATTTAAGATTGGAAGATCTGTTATAAAATCCATAGAAACAGAAGACCATGGTTGTTTTGGAATGGATAATGGTTGAAGAAGTCCGTAAGGTCGATCACAAGGAGTTTTTGATTTCAAGCAAACATCACAAGATTGTACAAAATCTTTGACAACTTTCTACATTTGTAGCCACCAAAAGTCCGTAGATATTAATTCCAAAGTTTTATTGTACTCAAAATATCCTGCTGCTTAAAAGTCATGATGCGCTTGAAGAACATGTAATCGAGCTTCACCTTCTGGAACATATAGGCATCCCTCAAAATATATTAGATTGTTCTTGAATTCAAACTTAGAAGTATCATAAGACTTTAAAGGATTTTTCTTAATATCATAAATAAGAGGTTCAGAAGACATATTTTATTGAACTTGCTTAATGAAAGTTGAATCAACAGTTAGTGTTGATTTCATTGCTCAAAGATGAAGATGCTTTGGCTTCAAGAGAATTATTCATTGCTGATCAAAAGTAACATCTCCTTCCTTTGGTATAAGATAAGATCATCTAGAGAGTGCATGTGACAAACCTTATTATTTTTCCGGTTGATAAGTCATCTTGAATTTGAATCTTAACAAAGACATAGTCCAACGGGCTTGGTGATGATTCAAAATACGTACTGACATAAAATATTCAAGATTCTTATGATCCGTATATATAGTGACTAAACTAAGAACACCTTCTAGATAATGATACCATTCTTGAAACGAATCCATGATTGCAAGAAGTACTTTGTTGTGGATCTCATAGTTAATCTCGACTGTTGAAAATATTTTGGAATGAAAAGCTATTAGATGAAGTTTATCATTTGTTCCCATTTGTGACAATACAACATACAAAGTAAAGTTTGATGTATTTTTTTCCATAAAAAATGGCTTAAAAAAAACCACGTGATTCAAGATTAGTGCAAAAATATAGGTTGTTTTCAAAGCTTCAAATGCTACTCTAGCTTCTTGATTCCATTAAAGTTTGACTTCACAAGTCAAATGTGTAAGCAGAGCTACAACTTGAGAGAAGTCTTTGATGAAGAGTTGGTAGTAGTTGACAAATCCCAAAAAGCATTAACATCTCTTACTATTTTGGAGATCTTTCAATCTATAATAGCTTGAACTTTCTTAGGATCCATCATAAGTCCATCATTTGAAATGATATATCCTAAGAAGTTGACTTGAGAAGTATGAAATACACACTTTTCTATCTTGGCATAGAGTCTCGCATCTTTTAATTTTTATAATACATGACAAACATGAAGTTCATGATCTTCTATGTTCTTAGAATAGATTAAAATGTGGTCTAAGTAATAGATAATAAAATCATCTAAAAACTTCCAAAAGACATCATTCATTAGATGTTGGAATGCTGTTGGTGCATTTGTAAGTCCAAAAGGCATGACGTTATATTCGAAATGTCTATACCTTGTTCGAAATGCAATCTTCCATTCATCTCTTTTTTTTAATGCGTACCAAATTGTATGCTCTTCGTGGATCTATTTTTGAATAGATCTTAGTTTGATTCAAATAATCGAAGAGTCTAGATATCAAAGATAGTGGGTACCTATTCTTCATGGTGATTTTGTTGAGTCTTTGATAATTGACACACATTCGCAATAATCCATCTTTTTTCTTCACAAATAAAATTTAAGCTCCTGCTAGAAATTTGGAATGGCGTTTGAAGTTCTTGGCCAAATTTTCTTCAATATACTCCAACAATTCAGCCAACTCATTTTGTGATAAACTGTAGATTAGTCCAAATGGTAGTTATGCTCCGTCTTCAAGGTCAATTGAAAAATCATACAAACGATGTTTCAGAAGAGTATCCACATTCTTCTTTTCAAATACATCTTGAAAATCTTGATATTAGCTTGGAATGCTACTTGAAGTCTTTCCACTAGTAGAAATAAATGCAGCATAAATGATACAAGGTGATCCTTCTTTTGTAGCATGCAAGAAATCTCTTATACTTACAAATATTGGTTTAATTATACTAGAATTATGACTTTTTACTTGCTTAACTATGCTCTTACTTATACTTTTAGAAAAGTCAAGACTATAAGAAGTCCAATCTATTTAAGGGTTATATTTTTTTAGCCATGATAAATCTAAAATGATTGGATAAGATAGAGATCTAATGATATTAAATATTACAAAGCTACTATGACCATTAATTGCTACTTCTATAAGAAGGGTTTCATGAATAACATCTTTTGAAGACAATGGATGAACATCTATGACTTCTACATGAATAAATTTAGTTTTCTTCACTAAAAATATGCTATGTCTTTTAACAAATTCTTCATCTAAGAAACATGCTGAGGCTCGTGAATCTAATAAAGTAGAGGCTTTAAGATGTTTAAATCCTAAAATAATATTTATCGTAAAACAAGGAGAGGGTTTTGAGGAGAGAATAGGACCTTTATTAGGTGTTATACAAGGTTCCAACTGCACAGTTCCTATTGTAGCTGGACAGATTTGTTTTTCGACATGCTATCTTTTTTGATTCCCATAATCCTCATTTTATAGTTGCATCACTTTTTTAGGCAATGTTGAGCAGTGTGCTTAGATTCTCCATAATATAAGCACAATCCTTCTTGACGACGACGTATCTTTTCTTGTTCAGTAAGTGGTTTGAAATGTACCACATCAATTTGCATATCCTCTACTTCTGAATAAATGTGATGAATAGATGTTGGTGTTGCCATTGAATTATAATAATATTGAAGTCTACTTATATAGTTCTTAGATCAAAATTCAAAAAGAAGATTGTTGTACTTCACAGCAAAGTCAATTATTTGACTCAATGTTTGAGTATTGGATAAGTTGAGCATTAATTTTTTTACCTCATATTGTAATTCGTAGAAAAATTGGCAAACAAGTGGAGCATCATCCCACTTCATATCAGTTGCAAGTTGTCCAAACTATGAAGCATACAACATTACTGATCAATTACCTTGTCGCAAAATATAGATCTTGTTGGTTGCATAATGAATTACATCATGTTCTCCATATATGGATCAAAATTCCACCTAAAAAGGCTCCAGATTATCCAATATTGGATCTCATCATTGTCGCAATGTAACACAAATAATAAATGAAAGAATATAGAAATTATTATAATGTAGGAGATTTTAGTTCAAAGAATTAGAGCAAATTATTTTAGAAATATAATTAATAGTCAAAAGGATAATAAAACTAAAAGATATCAATGCTACATCTTTAGAAAGGTGACTTCTTCTTACTTTGCAGGACCATAAATAAGGCTAAATAAATTATATTAGAAAAATAAATGATATAGCATCTTTAGAAAGAAGTTGAATAAATTCTAGCAAAATTTACTTAGAAAAACTAAATATTGATACTCGGTGTCGTATTACGTGTTGTCTTACTCAGGAATGCACCAAGCACCTAGGTGTAAAAGGTGAGATTGTGTTTCACAAATAGTCAAGAAATCTTAATAGGTTTTATCCGTACAAGAAAAATATAATCTGAATTTCAATTCAAAAGTACTAAAAATACTCTTCTTAGTAGTCTTAATCATACATAAATTCCAATTACCTTGTTACTTTCATATTTAAGCAATTTAGATTTTTCTTGTAAGCTCCAATTCTAATTAGTGAGCTTTAATAAGCTGTAACATCCAACCTAATCATCTACTTGATGTGGAATTTTACATGCAATTTTCAATATAAGTCTTCTATATGTTTAGAATTTTTAGCCCAATCCAACTTACAAATTGTGAGAAAACCTCCAAAAATTGCACTAATGTCACTCAGCTCCCAACTTAAAAAGTGAAGTAAAAATCTCAATAGTAATTTCTCCCTTTTCAACTATTAATTTTGTTTCAAAATTGGTGTGTAGCTTGATCTTCAAGTCCTCCACCACCATGCCAATTTTCACTTCAATCCAATTGATAGATCTTTAGATATCATAGAAATCCTATCCAACCTCAAATTGCCACCTTCCGAAACCCTCTTGTGCTAAAAATTAGATATCTCTAAAAAATATTGTTAGATTATCACAAAATTTTGTATACATTTAGCACACGCAATAATCCAAATAGCCTCAAATTTTCAACTATAGATATTACACCAATTGCACGAACTAGCCAAAATTATTGGCTCTAATTATATTATATAAAATCCAAATCACTGATACAAACCTTGACTTTAAACAACAATTTTTAAGTCCTCAAAAATCCTCTAAAAAAAATTCATATGCCTTTGGAAAGAACTTTAAGCTAGCTTTCAAATCCTATCCTTCGATCTTTTAATGCATCTCTAACTTGCCCTTGGCAATCGTTTTAGTGACTAGAGGACTGATTTTGATCCTGTCTCACAAATGGTCGACCCTCGGGTATCAATCTAACTTATCTTAAAGATTTATTAGCCCAATTCTACCCTTAACTTGATCTTAGTATCAACCATATCAACCATATCAATTATTCACCTCTTCTATCCTGATTTTATCAATTTATGGTCTTTCTAAGGTAGTAGAAGAGTCTCTGTAACCTAAAAGGTAAAATTACTAACTAACCTTCAACCTACCAACTATTAAGCTAAAAAAATAACCTAAGAGGTTTTTATAAAAGCTTTGTTTAGATACCTCAAATTATAATTGAATTAAGATAATAAGATATTAATTAGAAATTCAATTTTGATTATAATTTCACTATATAGTCGTATTACAGCATGACATCGGAGAGGGCCAGTTATGAACCACAGTCGAAATCAAACCTTGAGGCACAAAATCGAGTCTCAATGACAACTTCGGGGTTCATTTGTAGATCAAAGAATAGAGTTTGATAGCAGATTGGATAGGATTTTTATGAGTATTGGTTTTGGGTGATTTGGATTCATAATGACTTTGAAAGAACTTTATAAAGTCAAGTTTGTTTTTGGATGACTTGGACTTTGTGAAATAAAATAGGATTGAAGTTTCTAGTAATTTCAAGAATTTTGTAATAGATCTAAAAGTAAAATTTTGTGGATTAATGTTTATAGTTGTGCTTAATATGTGTTGTACATCTTAGCTTGATCTAAGAGTTGAATTGAAGGTTATTGAGGTTTAAGTAGGTCAAGGTCTTAGAAAGTAGACTTTTATGTCCAATGAGGATTTTTAAGACTTCTTGCAATCTACTAGTTAGATAGGAGTGAAATTTATAGATGAAGATAGTAGACTTGTTTTTCTATGTATATAAAAAGTTTGAAATCAATCAAAGGATGAAAAAGAGAGATATTGGCCCTAGAAAATTAGCATGTAGGTTGGAGGAGGCTAGCCAATATCCAAGTACTTTTTTGAGGTTATCGTCTATTTTGTAATTTCGATCTTTTTCAAATTTTTTGTACTTATTTTTAACTTAGTTTTTAAAAAGTGTACAAAATTTGAGTTAAGATCAATGGTTCATTCATTAGTTATTGACGTTTAAATCTATTATAGAAATTACTAGGATTTGATTAAGATTTGATTTAAGGTTTAGGGTTTGATTACAGTTTGATTTATGATTAAGATTTGGTAAAGATTTAGTTTAGGATTTAGGATTTGGTTTAAGTTTTAAGGTTTGGTTTAGGATTTAAGATTTGATTAGGATTTGATTTAGGATTTAGGATTTAAATAGGATTTGATTTAGGGTTAGGATTTGATTAAAGTATAATTTAGGATTAAAGTTTATCTAAGATTTGATTTAGGGTAAGGATTTGATTTAGGATTTAGGATTTGGTTAGGATTTGGTTTAGGATTTAGGATTTGATTCAAGATTAAGGATTTAATTTAGGGTTTAAGGTTTGATTAGGATTTGATTTAGAGTTTAAGATTTGATTAGGATTTGATTTAAGGTTTGGTTAAGATTTGATTTAGGATTTAGGATTTTATTAAGGTTTGTTTAGGATTTAAGACTTAATTAATTTTTGGCCTAAAGTTTGAATGAAGTCTAATAGGATTTTAACTAAGATTAAATTAAGATTGAATTAAGATGTATTTGACATATATTTGTGATCATTCTAATATTTCTTTAAGATTTCTTATTATTTCTTTGTAATTCCTTTGAAGTTTCTTTGAATTTGATTAAAGCTTGCTTAGCATTGTTATGGTCTAATTAGAATTTAATTAATAATCTATTAGAATTAGGATTTTATTGTTGTAATTTCCATTCTACCGTCCACAGCTAGGTACGTGGAGAATTTTCAAGCAAGACTTCATGTATTATGACATCGTTCAAGAAAAGATGAAAACCATGATAATACTCAATTTAAAAGAAGCATATCAATGAATCTAACTTATGATCCTAGAATTGGATAGCTTTGGAATAAAAGTTGAATTACAAGTTGTACTTGATTGATAAATCCTCTAAACTTTGATCTGATGCCATCAAACTTCTCAAGTAGGGCAATTCTTGATTTTCTAACATTAGAAGGTACTTTACAATAGGAGAAGAGACATGATTTGGTATAGATGTTGAAGTAGCTCTAATCATTTATATATCTTCACTTCCTGCCAAACTTATTGCTCTTTGTCATCGTAAATTGAGTTGATACATTGCATGCATTAATTTCCTCAATTACTCTTAGATTTGTACCATTGCACTCTTTATTTCAGCAAATTCTGCTATGATAACACTTAGAAAAGAGAAAATGTCTAATATCACTCAACACAAATAGAAGAGAGGATTTGAGAACAAAGAAAATATTAAAAAAAATATCAGTTTAGAAGAGAGTAATTCGCAACTTCTAATACACTTATCAAGAAAAAGAGATAATCTACTCTTAATTAAGATTAAACAAAGCTTTGATATTGTAAGTATACTCTTATCAATCTGTCAAAGATAAAAACTTGATAAAAATAAATAAAACAGTGAGACTTTTCACAAAGAAAGATAAAAAAAAATAGAAATAACTAAATATGTATATGAAGAAAGAAACTGGAATGGCTATTGCCAAAAGACAAGAAAACTAGAGACCCTTGAAACTAAACTAGAAGCAAGAAAGGAGTTGGTAAGAGTGAAGAAGGCTTCATTCTTGCCTCTATATATACTATCTACCTAGGAGCTACATGGCAACGTTCTATAAGACTTCCAAATATGTGTTGACTTTGCACAATACGTATCTTAACTTGCAAGGCAAGTTTTTTATGTGTATGCCACATAGTTAGCTTATTTCGTAAGCTACCAACATGTATGGTATATGGTTAATTTGTTCACCAAGTTTCTAACCTACTAATTAAATATAAATACATGTAAAATCAAAACAGTATCTATGAAGTTTTTAGGAAGCTTTTCTAGAAGGTATTATGAAATCAATCTACTTTTACCTACTTCTACCTATTCATATCACTTAGGTAATAATTATAATAAATATATGTCTGTGACAATGCCCTTGTTTTACTCTTCATGGTATCTTCAAATTGTCTCTTAGCAATGGATGAAATTTTGTGAAGGTTCTTACGTTGCATTATAAATAGGATAACCTTTCTAAAGAACTTTGTATTGAAGTTGTGGACATCCATTGCCACGACAAAAGTGGCAATGTTCCAAAATATTATCAACTTCATATTCTTATTGGTCATCAACTATAACTAGTGGTGGTGTTGGTTGGTGTCGATCCAAAAAGCGCTTTGATTTGGTATGAAATTCCTTTAGTTATAAAATATAGAAAATTAGATGGACTCAAATATGTGGCTGAAGCTCCAGGCGATATGCAATATCAAAAACTATTACAGAAATGTAGAAAGGTTGAAGCCACTAAAGTGTTAGTTTATAGATTTGTATTGATGTAACAATTGGCAAATTGGCATTGGAGAGTAATACTTGATCACCCTCCCAAAAGATCTTGTACTATCGACAATTATCCGCATTCTACTTTTGTTAATTATAGACAATAAGAGGTAATGTCGTGCCTCTTATAAGGCTGTTATAAGTTGTTGTATAAATTCCTCCATTGTCAAGTTGTTGATATTGATGGGATGATGGAAAGTTGCTCATGTAATTAAATGTTGACCAATATTAAGAAAAAATGGTGAATGATTGATACTTGCTAGAATACTATCATTGTAAGTAAATTCCAAAGATATCAAATATTCATCCCAATGATTATGATGAACCATGACAAATATCCACAACATATCTTCCAAGGTCCGATTTACAAGCTCTATTTGTCTATCTGTTTGGAGATAGAAGTTAATAGACATGGCAAGTCATGTATCTAGTAGCTTAAATAAGGCTTTTCAAAAATTTCTCATGACAGTGGATCCTAGTCTAAAATGATGACACTAAGTAATCTATAGTGACAAAAAATAATATCAAAAAAAAATCAGGTAACTATTAGAGCATCAATATTTGAATGCATCATGGCTAAATGATGATGTTTCAAGAGTCAATCTACAAAGACAACAATTGTAGTATGGTTATGAGGCATTTGTAACAAACACATTATAAGATCCCTAGTCACCTACTATCAATGTACCATAGGTAGTAAAATTTGCTGTAATAATCTAGAAGATACTATATTACGTGCTTTATTATGTTGACATGACTTACATGAGCATACAAAGACTTAAATATTATAATCCAAACTTGTCCAAAATCATGTCCTTGAGATCTATTTTAGAATCTTTTTTCATTCTAGATGTCTAGATATTGGGATGTCATGTTTGTCTTAAAGTATGTGCGTCTAAAGTTTAGCTTTGTTGGATATATAAATTTATTTTTTGAAATAGAAAAAGCCATTACTAAAAGTATAATCATGATATTATAAATCGCCTACCTTCAGCCAATTGCTAATTATCTTAAAGTAAACATCTCCATGAGTAGCTTCCTTCCACTCTATCTCTGTAGTTAGATTTGAAATGTCACTACTAATGGTAGCAACTTTTGCATTGTCTCTCAATTCATCTTTCAAGTTTGGACTTTATGAAAAGCTATTTGGTACAATATGTTATCACCTTTGCTTGTACTCAAGCTGGATATCAAAAAACTGCAACTATTCTTCTTAACGATGATGCCTTAATTTTATATTTTTCAAATATAAATCATATAGCAAGGATAGATGGTCAATCCAAACAACCATTGGCTTCTCCAATAGATAGTATTGTCACATCTTTGTAGCATATACAATAGCTAATTGCTCTCAATTATATACAGAGTAATTATGTTCTATCCTTTTGAGCTTATATAATTCGTATGCTATAGGTTGAAGGCCCCTATTAAAGTCTTGTTGAAGGACTGATCTAATAGCAAAGTTGAAAGCATTAATATCAAGTATACAAAGAAGATTAGGATCATATAGTTGCAATATTGAAACAATAATGAGTGCCTCCTTCAACTTATTTAAGGCATTTTTTTGTTCCAATTTCTATTCAAATAAGGCACCTTTTTTTAATAATTTTGTCAATGAGGTAGCAATGTGAGCAAATCACCAAACAAAACAACAATAGTATCCAACAAGGCTTAAAAATGAGCAAACTTGAGAAGCATTCTTGGAGTTTGGCTAATCTTCTACTGCTTTCTTCTTATCTTGCTCAATTTGCATGCCTTCAGACGACACCACATATCTCAAAAATATGACTTTTTACTTTTAAAGTTTATATTTTGATTACTTACAATAGAAGTGACTATCTTATAGTTGGCACAACACTTCTCGTTGGTGTTGCTCATGCTCTTTAGGGATTTAACTCTATATAAGGATATCATCAATAAAGACAATTATATACTTATTCAAAAGATCTTAAAACAATCTATTTATCTAACCTATGAAAGAGGCTAAAGAATTGATGAAGCTAAAAGGTAAAACCACCCATTTAAAATATCTTTAGCGTGTATGAAATGCTATCTTTTCCACATCCTCTTTTACAATAGGTATTTGCTAATAGTGGCTCCAAAGATCTAATTTACTAAAGATGGTCACATCTTGAAGTTGGTCAAGAAGATCATTCATGCATAGAAGTGGATATGCATTTTTAATGGTCTACTTATTGAAGCCTCGATAGTTGATGCAAAGTCTACTATCTTTCTTAGGTGCAAAAAATACAAGTATTCTCTATGGTAATAAGCTTTCTATATTGAAGTCTTTTTTTAAGAATTTATCCAATGTCTTTCATAGCTCTTTAAGTTCTTTTGGTCCTAGGTGGTAAATTGATCGACTTGCTAGTTAAGCTCTAAGAAATAGTTCTATTTGAAAGAGGGCACCTCGATCAAGAGGCTTGCTAATAAGTAGGTTAGTTGGAAAGACATCTTGATATTCCTGTATGACTTGCTCTACCCATTCTATTCTTTCGGCTATCTTTCCCACTATTGATGCAAAATTTAGAACCACCATACATACCGATTGCTGATGTTGTATTTGCTTCTTCATAAAAGTTATCCCTACAGGGCTTTGGTTGCAGATTGACTTTCTTCTTTACTTGATGTAGAGGTTTAAAGAGTCACCTTGCATCTTCTATCTTTAAAAGAGATTGTCTTTGGTATCCAATCAACTTGCTTATTTTTCATCTCTAGCTATGGCATATCAAAGATAATATCATATCCTAACTTTATCACCTTAAATCTCTCTCTTAAGACATAGGTGTCTATCAATCTCAAGATTTTTTTTTCACATGTCTCACACAATACATTAACTTGGTCATCTATAAGATATATATTTTTTCCTTTCATTGCTTTAATTTTAATTCCAAATCAGTCAATAATTTTTATTGAGATACAATTTTTTGTAGAGCCACAATCTTTAAGCACTCAATATGGTTGTCTTCTTAGTAGTCTTGCTAGATTGACTATTCGACTCTTTTTATAGTTGTCCAAGGCCATGCCATTTGTCTTTGAGAGACAATAGTTATTCATAATACTGGCTTTTGATGCCTTTATTGAAGAGCCTTGTTTTTTTGTTTTATATCATTATTAACTTGATGAGTTTTGAGACTATAAACCTACCTTATCTTGTTGGTGCTTGAATTTTGATGTTTTAGAAAATCTCCAATCTAATGGCCTAGATCTCAAAAATAAAAACATAATCCCTTTTGTAACAATATTTTTTTATCTTTGTGGTATGAATGAGCCTTATAGGGCATCAATCTCCATTGGAGTTGATTGTTGTACCATAATATTAAATAATAGCATAGGACTTTGTACTATAGGTCGTGTTTTATAATTTTTGAAATGTATAGCATCGACCTTCTTTATAATCCAAATTGCCTCTTCAAATGTGTGTGGATTCCTTAGCTCCAACTTTTATTAGACCCCAAGTTTCAAACCTCATAGGAATCAATTCATTATCTTTGCCTCCAAAACATTATTGATTTAAAAATAAAAGGACTTGAATTGAGAGATATAATCTTACACTGACCTAGCTTATATAAGATTTGCCAAATAATTGCATGTTATGTTCTTTGCATTGATGGGTCAAAATTGATTCCTAAACGCTGTCTCAAACTCCTCCCAATCATAAAATCTACCTTAAACTTGACAGCTTTGAACTCAAAGTCACCACCAAATAGCTAGTACATCTCTCAAATAGCTAGGTGCATATATAATTCCTTCAGTGGTATTTCTCCTAGATAGTTGGATGTATTGTCACATATTGAAGAATCATTGACATATATCTTCTTATTTTGAAGTCCAAGAATATGTACTAGGCTTACCCAATTTCAACTTAGTAGATGTCGACTCTCTTGTCCTTGAGGCTTTTATTTGTCCTTGCAAAGTAGTTATCTAGTCTAAGAGGTATTGTATTTGAGCCTCCATCTAAGATTGCTTTGTCATATCTTCCATACTGTAATTTTTCTATTAGACTCTATTATTATAATGCCTTTTCATCTTTCTATTGATTTTTTAAGTGTAACTCATGGTAGCCTCAACATAGTATCAAGTGTCCTTATAATAATTGACCTTGGACTAGATGATAACTATTGACATGTTATCAAAAGTAAATAGTCTAACACTCTGTCTAATATCAATAAAACATGATTAGACTATCTCAAAAATCTAAGATCCTTCTAATCTATACAAAATATAAAGCCTCATCACAAGATAGGACAAAATAGATCAATACAAAATTGAACAAAACTAAATAGAATAGAACATGAAAGACAAAACTAAGCAAATAGAAAAAAATTTGAACCGAAAGATGCAGAATTAAGTTCTACTAAGAAAAAAGATCCAAAACCATACATGAGCAAAAGTCCCAAAAAGTCCTAACTAGTCCTATTTATATCTTATTCTGTCGCCCTAGACTTTCTAGAATGTTCCTACGTGGTGGGCTCTATCTAAAAAACTACCTTAAATTTCTTTTTTAGAAGTTTTTATAATAGGTCCTATCTAAATAAACGCCCTAAGCCTTTTTTAGAAGGTTCTATGGTAGATCCTATCTGAATAACCATCCTAAATTCTTTCTAGAATGGTTTATGGTAGATCCTATCTAAATAAACGTCCTAAGCCTTTTTTAGAAGGTTCTATGGTAGATCCTATCTGAATAACCATCCTAAATTCTTTCTAGAATGGTCTATGGTAGATCCTATCTCATCTACTAACCTAACCTCAATTTTAAAAACTTCCATGATTCTAATCATTTATACCATTATCTTATCGATACCTTGTTACACTTTAGTTCTCCAAAGATCTTGCTATAAATTATAAGATTTTACAAGATTGAAGGTTCTATTAGCTATTTGTTGTTTTAAAAAGATATTAGGAATTCAAGGCCTTTCTTTGCCTAAAAATTGATATTCTTCTAAATTGGATTCAATTAAAAAAAAATATTGTTTTTCTTTCAATTCTTTAGCTATTCTTTTAGTATTTTTTGACAATTCTACAAACTTGAGTTACTCTTTTGAAGTATCCACCAATATTTCAACTTCATCAAGTTGTATTAAGTTTATTAATCTTTTAGTACATATACTTCTAATTACAACTAAAGAAGGCAAATAGGTATTATCAAGGGAGATTTTTTTGCTATCAAATTTTACTAAGTTAAATTAAAGAGGTAGTGAATTTGATATAGAAGGTACATTAGATTGAGCCATCATGTAATTAATATCTTGAGAAGTTTGTAGTTGTTGGTTTTGATTTTGGTTTTGGAGTTGGTTTTGATTATATATTAAAGATCCTTGCATAGTTTTCTAATTGGTTTGAACTATTATAAAAAGGTGATGATTTTGACCATTGCTTAAAGGTCATAATATATATTTCATAGATCCTTTGTAATAATAAGATCCATAAATTTAACTCTCCATATATTCTCTTTGATTTGATTATTATAATCTCTCAAAGTTGATGAAATAGCTTGGTTGGATCTTCTATAAAAATTTATAAGGTAAAACCTTCTACAATTAGAGCACATAATTTCATTTTTAATCCAACATTGACTTATTTAATGTGATTTTCTGTAAGTATGATAAACTATAATACTATTCCTTTGATTTAAAGGAAAATTAGGACCTACTTGTCTTAATTGATGGCAAGGCTTATAAGGTTGAGATTGATTTTTTTCCATGGATTGTATTGCAAGAATTATGGAGAAAATTGTGTTGTGTGGTTCACTTATCTATAATTTATATACCACAATTTAGAGGTATTTATTTCCAATTCATGGTATTTAGATTCTATAATTGGATTTTGATTTTTAATACAGCAAGACATTTATTCACTAATGGCCTTTATAGTTTTTATCATTTCATTTTTAAATACATCATTAATTTATCTTACTTCACTTTTAAATTCTTCTAATCTAAGATCATTGAAGATTTTTATTTGAATTTAATTATGTAAGGCTTGTATAGCTAACAATTTTGAATTACTAATTGGCAAAGAAAAGGTAGAAGGTTGTGAGTAGTTTAAGACTAGAGGTTGATAGGATTCTATAGATTAATGTTATAAGGATATAAATGCATGTATTGGTTCTTCTATCCTTCTAAGCATACAATCATTTTTCTTATCAATGATCTCTACTCCTAAAGTAGCTTAAATAGATCCTAAATTTTTAGGTCTCTTGTTTAGAATATCTCAAAATATAGAAGGCATGAAAAAACCATGGATAAAGTAATGCCTTATGGTATCTTCATTTAAAAAATTATCAACATATCAAATATTTACTATCCAAAATCACCTTATATAAGAAGTGATATCTTTAGAAAGACCTTATTTAATAGTTATCAAGGTTAAAAGGGCTTCTTGTGGCTAATCACAAATCTATATTAACAAAGAAAGGCTACTAGAAGTTATTCTCATTTAATGAATGTTCCTTCTATATAGAATCTATATCAAGTATATTCCTCAAGATTATTAAAAACTATATTAAATAGTTCCTATAATTAATTACTAAATTAGTAATAAATATCTCTACAAACTTTTTTATATGGATTTCTAGGTCTTCATTGATAGATCTACTGAATCTTGAGAGATTAAGTGGAATTGATGCCTCTTGTAATTTGAAAGATAATATATTTGATAATCTCCTAAGCAAAATTATTGGATCGATTTGAGTATTGGTTTGGAAGTTATAGTTATCTTCATTTGCTACATTAGCCCTTGTAGTTGGAAATGGTAAAGGCTCTATTTGAAGCTCTGAAGGATGCCTTATACTATACTCCATTCCAACAAAAGTTCATGACATATTGTCACAAAGATCTTCTAAAAAGTAAGTTTCTAAAATTATAAGTTTTCTTTCTATTTCGAGTTGTAAAATACGTCCAAATTGCAAAACAATGCCAGTAAGAAGATAAGCTATCTTAAACTTAACTCTAGGTGACATACAACCAAGTATACAATTTCTAAATAACTTCTTTATGGCAAATAGACCTAATAGGCAATTTAAAAGAAAAAAAAACGTAGATTCTAAATTATTTTTAATTTATGAAATAATATAAAATCCTTTCTTTTTTTTATCTTTTTATGAAGCATGTGATTTAATTATAAAATAAGATGAGATCTTGTGACGATCTCAAATTACTGATATCACTCAATAATTAAATCTCTTTTACAAGTGATGCATGTGGTCCAATTAAAGACCAAGTTAAGATCTTGTGCACATCTTAAAATGGTCGAATCATCTATTAATTGGACTTTAATTTATAATTCGAGATTGAAAAATAAGGCTAAGAGTAGTATAAGTAGTATCAAATTTTAAATATGTAGATTAGATTTGATGGATTGAATAAAAAGCAACTTGTATGGCAACGTGCAACAATTAGCTTTGCCTCATGGGGGTCATTATTTTCCACTAGTATAGATTCAATACCAAAAAGAAGTCATGCCTACTATCAATCTAACTTTACTTCCCACAAAATATTTGAAAATTGAAAGCGCATATCACAAACACAATCAAGTTCTCATCACAAAAGTAATAGATTGGAGAAATTCTTGGAGTATATAATTAAATATTTTAATATTCAATTATACTACATTGTCATAGAATAGTTAAGATATTATCTTTAGGACAGTAAGCCTTGTCATTTTCTTTCCTAAATGTATCTAAAATTTCAAATAAAAATGAAGAGTTAAGATTTGGAATCTACCTAATTTTGCTTCGCCATGTTCCTTCCTTGCTTTTGTCTAAAGTTTCAAATAAATTTCAAGAGCTAAAGTTTGAAACTCACCTAATTTTGCCTAGCCATACTCTTTTCTTGCTTTTGTCTAAAACTTACTAAGGTTGGTTTTCATATTTGAAGTAATGTTTGAACTCCACTCCTTATGCTTTGGAAGAGACAATCAACTTAAAGAAGACAACAAAATAATTCCAACACTAATATTTGACTAATAAAATATTATTTAAGGTTAGAAGCAACAATATTGAAAATACAAACAATTAATATTAATCTAATGTTAATACACAAAATTTACTATGCACCAAAAAAATAATAAATAAATAAATAAAATATAAGTAAATACAAGTAATAGTAATAGTAAACAATAAAATAGAAACAAGATAATTAAAAGTAAAAATAAAAATAAAAATAAAATAAGATAGTAAAATAAATGAAATAAAGAAAATAAGATTGAATAATAAAAAAGTAAATATATAAGTATAAAGTAAATTTAAATATCAATTAAGTTATTTTATTTTAATTTTTATTGATTTTAATATTTGATTTTTAATTTTTATCTTAATTTTATATATTATTTGACTTTTCATTTTTATTTTCTTATTATCATTATTATTTTTAAATTTTGATATATTAAAGAAAAATTTCAAAACATAAACTTAAAAATATAATATAAAATCAACAAGGTAAGTGATGGGTGAGATAGAAATCACTAACCTGGAATATATTTCGCTCAAGGCAGCAACCTCTTCCACTCCAAAAATAGCCACAATTTGAATACTAATGCAATTGCAATGAAAATAAAAGGGTATTCTTGATATTTAGACATATTTGAGGGGAATATATTCATAAATATAAATATTTATATATATATATATATATATATAAATAATATTTTCCCTATTTCCCTAGAAGTCGCAGTTTTTGAAGGGAGTTGCATGCATTGATAGTATGCTTCGCAACTGAGGCAGTGATTGCAGAGAACAGTTGGTAGGCGGAGGGACTATAGAATCTAGCTTGGTTTGTGAAGGGTTTTAGGGTTTGTGTGAATCCATCGAGATGGGGAGGGTGCGAATTGGGATTCTTGGCTGTGCCGGGATCGCCGAGAAGCTCATCCGTGGTATGCTCCTCTTACCTGAAATTCAGATCACTGCTCTCGGGAGCCGTAGCCTGACGAAAGCGCAAGGGTATGCTGCCAAGAACCACATCCCCGTTGATGCGAAGCTGTACGACAGTTACGACGGAGTATTGGATGACCCGAACGTGGATGCGGTGTACATTCCCCTGCCGACTGGCCTTCATTTGGAGTGGGTCACGAAGGCCGCAGAGAAGAAGAAGCATGTGTTGCTGGAGAAGCCTGTGTCACACACGATTGAAGAGCTTGACGCATTTCTAGGGGTAATCGACAGAAACCACTTGCAGTTCATGGATGGCACTATGTTTATGCACCACCCTCGCCTTGCTCAAATGCATCAAGTTCTGCATAATCGCGATGTCGTCGGCGATATCCAAGAGGTATCCCTTCTTCAATTTTCTCTCTACCTTTCTCCTTTCGTGCGGCTATTGTTCTCCAAGATTCTTGTACATTGTGTGATTTCAAATGCCTGAATAACGAATTATGCATCCTCCCGAACGCAAAGGACTACTGAATTTGCGTGAGGTTTTCTAAACTTTATTACCCTAAATATAAGATAGCACGATTCTTCTGATGTAATTATTGTACCTCACATGATTCTTATGGTGTGATGGTAAATGACTTCAACACCTTGAATCAATGCCCTGGTCTATGCGCAGGTGATAGCAATGTTCATCACCAACTTGGGTGTACAACCGGGATGGACGAGCGACATTCGTGGCCAACCCCATTTGGATGGTTTAGGGTGCCTCGGCGACATAGGTTGGTATTGCACCCGATTTGTCCTCTGGGCTTACGATTTCCAAATGCCCAAGACAGTCACAGCACATCCAGGCTCAAAATTAAGCGACACAGGTGTCCTAACCTCGTGTGGAGCAAGCTTTGAATGGCCAGACGGCAGGATGGGCACTTTTCGGTGTTCCTTCTTGGGAGATATGGTAATGAAAGCAATCTGTGTGGGTTCTAAAGGAACTTTAGAAATCGACGACTTCGTTATCCCCAGACAGGAAGACGTTTGCTCATATCGAGTTAAGGAAGCCGCGACGTGGCAGGATAGGTCGATCGGTTGGGGAGCTCGTGAGGAAGTCCACCAAGTCATGACCTCGCTGCCACAGGAGGCCCTCATGGTGCAGGAATTTGCAAGGCTTGTGGGTGGTATCCTTGATGGAACTGGCAAGCCTGAGCCTCTGTGGTCCACCATTGCGAGGAACACTCAGATTTTGCTAAATGCTGTAAAAGCGTCCATCGAAAGCTACTGTCAGCCCATCACCCTGTAAGATCCCTATAAGGACGATCACCGCGTCTTATGAAGCTGTCTACCCCTAGAGTTCTCCTTCGAATTCACAAGAAGACCAGGTTATAGGGCATCAATACTGATAGCCACCCACTTCCAGGTATATAACAATCGCCGTGATGTATCAAAGTTAGTGTGCTGGAATCGAAGCCGGCACCAGCCGCTGGGTAACGCTTTCAATAAACTAGTTGAAGCAAGAGCCATAGTAAGGTTTTGTGCCAGCCCATCAGCAGTTGTCAAGCAGTTTGTGAAGGATTGTGAAACTGAGTCTCTGTGCTTCGAGACAACGTGAATGCACTATTCTTTGAACTACTGTGTGATGAGGAGGTGCTTGCTTGCATGCCTGAGTTGTAGATGATTCATGATCGTCATTCACATCGTCAAGGTTAGAGAAAACAGATGTAGGCTGTTAAGCTTCAGGTTGTTGCACTCCATCTCCTAATGCAACCCATGTGTCGGAAGCCAAAAGACAATCAACCTGGTATGTGTTTGATGTGAATGAATCGCGAGAAGTGCGGAAGATGGAAATCTCCACATTCCTCCTGTATGCCAAAGGATCCTACTTTTTCATGCTGGTGCAGATTCTGTTTCTGTAGCTATGCCTAAGGATAATTGACCAGGGTCCTGAAGCCCGTTTTCGGGGCTAATTCGGAGTTGTATGAAGACCCATTTCTTTGTTCTAGAACTGGCAATGACGACTACTGTTGTGGTAGTGGTCAGTAAGACAGAACATTGAGATGTCTTCACAATTAGCAGATAGTGCATTGACCCCTGATGTAGCTAATTCGTGAATATGTAAATATATTTATATATGTACATATAGATAGTCCACACCCTCTATCACAAAAGGATGTCATTGTATAACTTGGCGACATTCTGAACCAGTCTTATAACAATCCATTCCCACTCTTCATTCCGTTGATAGAAAGAGATCCCGCAGCAAGTGAAGAGTTCTGATTCCTCATGTCCATGCATTTGGACGTAGTTAATACAAACAATCTCCGATTGATGATGACTCAACATGTACACGAGTATCTGGGAGTACAGGAAGAATTTAATTATATGGTACCACTTCCAATAAAAATATGGGCATTTCCTTTTAACACTATTTTCGCAGACTTATCTTTCTGTGTCTGTGCAAAGTTCGATTTGATGCAATTTTTTAAACCAGAAATCATAAATGGTAAACATAAAAATACATTCATGTACCACAATACAAGACTGTACGATCTTGTCCTAAGATTTTATTACGCACATGTTTCTGCATTTAGAGCTAGAAATCCATTTTATTTTGAACTTTCAAACTGTATTTTTAAAAAAGTTAGCGTGGATTATCAAAATATCAAAATACAGTTTGTCTCCACAAAGATTCACTATCCTCCACCGAATCAAACAGTACCTAGTGGTTAAATTTTCTATTTATAGAAAACATTGATTTTACCTAAACATATTACTATTAACAAAAAAATACAGAAGCATTCAATCTTTAGTATATATATATATATATATCATACACTTGACAGTATATACATTATTAGCTTATGGATTAATAGAGTATTCTGTGAGATTCAATTTTTTATTTTTATGTTACTTTTTTTTACAAAATGCATGCAAGAAATAGCAGCATTTTTCAACTCAGGGCAAAAGATACTTTGAATTTGCAGGAATTCATACACAGCATATCATGTGTGCTTGACCTGAACCTCTGGACAGGGGTGAGCTATGCCAATTCCTGTTCAATTCAAGTAGGTAATTGAGCCCCCACATTGTAACCAGGAAGCACATTTTGATTTGTTTGCAATTGTATGCAAAGAATATAGTCTATTCCTCACCCCCTACATACAGCTAACACTGTATAATGCAGAACATGATCTACTCGTGTACCCAATAAATTTCACGGTTCCATAGAATAACCTCAGGCCAGTCATTTCTCTGCCATATATATATATATATATATATATTTTTTCATGTCCCGTATTTTATTTTATTTTTCCTACACAAGTACATCATATTGTACTGTACTTTTTTTGCTCATAAAGGGCTTGTTCATGAAGCTTTCGAGGGCTTGATGCACTTTGACGTGGTGTCACGGATTTCGAAGGGCCTTCGCGAATGATTTTGTGTGACGAAAAACCAAAGATATTGCATGCTGGCGAGATAGACTGGAACAATTTCGAAAAAAAGAGATAAAGAAATGTACATATGATGTATTTGATGAGGTAATAGATTGGTATGGTTGATTGATTGGCATGGTCAGGTGGGCTTACGGAACTTTGCATTTCCATGTTCCCAATTTTGTTTAGACCCGAGGTTTAAATAAAATGCTTCTTCTACAAATGCCACGAATGCTCTGTAAAACGTTGAATTGTCTAGACTTTTGCTGCAGTTGAATTTTGATTCCAGGATGGCACAAGTCGCCACTTAATCCCAACTTTTGGTTCGATCTTTGCGGTAATATCCTGTCAATATGGCACAGGAACTAGAGGTTTCAGGTGAGGGATTACTTCGAACGAAGTGGGTCCTTTCAATCAATGATTTACCTCGTTGTGAGTTGGGACTCAGGATGTGGAGCAACCCGGTCACATGTTGATCAAGCAACACCTGATCAACAAATGCCTGACAGCCGATATTCGTATCCTTACTCGTTACGACCCAAGAGAAGAAAGTATTGCCAAACCTTCCTTAAACCTTGTGTAAGCATTAACTCAAACACTACATTGCACAATGAAGCAACCTCAACGCTGCAGCCGACCATCTAGTAAACGAAACTACAAAGCTCTCAGAAAGAGTCAACGGGTGCCCGACAGGTTTGGCTGCAATCTGCACACGCCGCATCGCTATTGCGAGCATAGTAGGCAGGGGGGTACTAAACCCCAGTCCACTTGCAGTAAATATAAAAGACAAACTGCAATGCAGCTCATGCACCATCCCAGGATGAGAGAAGGACCTGAAAGCGACGCAAAGAAGGATTCAACGCCAGGTGAAAAGACCACCTTTGCGACGAGCAAGCACTACAGCGAGAAACCGTGTCCAGTGAGTCCTCCCTCACCACCAGGTCCAAGTCCACAGTGGGCCACCGCACCCCGCAAGTCCTCGGGGGAGTTTTGAAACTCACCACATGATTATTTACAAACATTTTGCATGAAATATAAAAATAAAGTGATAGTGGTGTAACAATGAAAACAAATACAGAAGAAATTTGGTGTTTAGATTGCTTGAAATCACAATATCAACAAATAGTGGTTAAAAATAGATATTTTAAATAATTATTTCACAATTGTATATCTATTAATTGATTAGGTTATTTTATTTTCAGGAATAGCTTCAGTAAGTGATTAAATGATGTTCATAACACCAATCAACCTATAATCTAAGTTTATGGATATAAAGTTGTGTACTTTCTCAATTATCTAATCCTTTTAATTTCAAGAATTATAAATCAAGATTCAACTATTGGTTATTTTTTCAAAAAAAAATTAAAAAAAAACCTCAAAAAATTCATAAAAAGTAGATATTTTTCTTAAACTATCCTCCTCAAAAAAATGTCCACCATTATCACATTGCACTTTGAAAATACCTCTATTTGCATCAAATCACACTATTTTTAAAATTTATGGTTGTCTAGAAGATTTGATATGAATGCATCTTTCTCAACAAGGACATTGGCACTTGTGGAGCATCCCTTACATAAGGAAGCAAGTAAGTAGAGAGGGTTCACTAACTTTAGAAAGCAACTAAGACTATCTGTTTATGTGGTTTAGCCCTTCCAAAATATGGTGTAGAAGTTGAGATTTCCTTTTGCCTTGGTTGGCTTTGCAGCTAAACCATCTCCACTCACATAGAATGCACTTAAGTTAGAGAATGTTGGCTAAATTTGAAGGATGATATGCTATTTTTATGATGAAAATGTGGGGATTTTATTCATCCAAACATAGAGTCTCCCCCTGAGGTGCGATCTCCTAGTGAAATGGAGTGCATGCAGTGTATGTATTGAAGATCATATACTGTTTAAAAGACATTGGGGAAAGAAATGGTAAAGCTTTTGGCTCCAACCTTTGAAATTTCATTCTCGTGAAGACCCAGAACTTTACAATTTTTTTCAAAAAAAACCATTAATGGGTAAGCTCCCCATTTTTTTTCCTAGAGTATTTGCTTATTTTTATATTATACATAATACTTTTATAGTTTCGTGACAATGATGACCTGAGAAGAGCCTAGAACTAGACAGGAGACCAAGATAAGCGTCACCTTCTCTAGATTTGCAAAGAATAATAAATCAGTCTATGAAGCCGTCAAATGGCTTACGGATGTTTTTTCCTGTATTTATCGGTTGAATCATTTAACATTTAAATTTATTTAGTGCTGGTTACCAAACAGCAGGAGTGAAAAGGATCGGAGCCACGAGATGGTGATGGGGCATTGGAGTCAGTTGACAAGGGGAGTGCCAGCTCCCACGAAATGAAAATCCTAGTTGGCAGAAGGTGCGTACCGACGTGGGAATCCACTTGGCGGAGAAATCCTCGCATCGACCCGGTAATTGCCCTGGACGAGCTCAAATAAGTCAGAACAGTTTCCACAAGCTGCGAATTGCCACAATAATTCTCACCCCGCATCGTGCACGAGCGTAGAAAGAATCAGCCATGCCAGTAGATTGTGAGCCGTGAATGTGATGGTCCCGGACTTGAGCCTCTCGAAGCGATCAGCTCAGCGTGGGTGAAATGCGCGTAGACGATAATTTCGCAAATATTGTTGCTGCTGCTGTCTACGAGGAATCGCTAGGATTTAGTAAGGAGGTAGCCAGTCTTGCGTCTGCGTTGCGGACGACCCAGGTGCGGGACCCGTTGGCAGCTATTGCGGTGGATAGCTCGACATGCGGTGAACAGAAAGAGGTAAGATTGTTACAAAGATTGTGGAGGTTGAGAAGATGGCGATTTCAATGCGGCAGAGTAACGTGCCGCGTTGGCGAGGGGGCCAGTGGGCGTCGGAGCATTGTGTCCAGAAGGTGGAGGAAATGCTGAGCAGAGCCATCGTGCATCAGGAAGAACTGCTGAAACTGCTCTCAGTGAATTTCCCAGATGGTGCGGCGGGGTTCGTCGAGGCCACTTCCCTGAACACTATCTCTCCTCCTGTCCTGCGCGTACTTAAATCGAAGATAGAAAACTCCATGGACTGGTGCCACCTCGCGCTCTGTCGCCTCCGGGAGATCGTGCTGCACACTTCGTCCGCTTCCTCTTCTCCCTCCCCTTCCGCGCAGCAATCCATGGCAAGTTCATCGAGTGCAGCAATATTGTCCTCTTACCCGAAAGGCAGCGATGCCACATCTGCAGCAGCAGCAGCAGCAGCCGTAGCGGCAAAGCTTCAAGTGAAAAATTCGCATTCCTTACCCAGACTGAATGATCCCACTCCTTTGAGTCCTCTTCGCGTCCTGCTGCGTAAGGATCAACTCTCCCCACACCCCTTCACTGTCCAAAGCCACAGCGGCAGCGCATGGAATCCAAACAATCTTCTCTTTCACGACCACTCCGATCCCCAGCTCCAGCCTCCCCCGGCTCCACCAGGTACTGATCGAACTTCTGTTATGTCCTAACTGCCCGACCCGTTGGGTGAATAGATGTTGATTGCAACTCAGATTTCATGAGCAAGCTGGCATGCAGATGATTAAATGCGCTGGTTAGCCTGGAAGCTTGGGTTTAAGGAAAACAGTCTACAAATTTAGGCGACTCGGGCTACTTGTCAATTGTGGGTAGGTCACGTAGAACGCGTGAGCAAGTCGTGCCAAACTGCCCGAGTCCATGAGTTTGGCAAGGTGCTGTGTCAATAGCCATCGTCAACCACTAAATGAATCCGAGTCTTTGAATTCTAAGTAGACTTGCTGACGACGTCCAGAGCGAGCCCAATGTTCGATGGTCGTGTATGCTTGAAGCTATCCCAGTTTTCTGTCGTGTGAAGGAAATCTGTTGGGGTTAGTCATGGAGCAAGATCAATTGTGCTGGTATGATGCAGGTGAAGACTCATCTTCGCAACAACGGCAGAAGCCTCAACAAGGACAAAAATTTTCCCGTTTGCCGGTGAGCATGCAGGTTGATCATTCAGAATGGCCGATGTTGGCGGAGACAGGGTGGGCGATGGATTCTACGAGCTTACCCCCTCCTTTGCCGTCGGATCCTCGACAGTGTTCGTCGTCTTTTCAAATCAGCAATGGGGGAATGAGTTCGACGTTTAGTGGCGACAAGAATCAGTCTGTTCCAGAGGAACAAAGCTACATAAACAAGGCGCCTCTCCGAGCGAACCGAGCGAGAAATAACGGTGGGAAATCTGATGTCAGGTGACAATCATTTCCCATACTTGTTGTTTTTTTTATAAAAAATTATCCAACATGAGAGAATTGTCATGTCCTCGTACTGATGACAGTTGGCAACATTCCCAGAAAATTGAGCGGGAATGAAACGAAGGTGGAGGTGGTGTTACAAAAACTGAACGACGCCAAGAAGGGGATTCCTGATGATGGCCATAGAGGCTGGAAAAAATATGGCAACAAGTCCATTCAAAATTCTAACCATTGCAGGTTGGTGCACATTTTCAGTTTGAGATAGAAAAAGAAAGAGAGAGAGGTTATTGTGCTCTTCATGCGCAGGTTGTGCATCTTATGGTATTCTGGCTAACCGGAGTGTGTTCGTAGCTTAGATTGTGAAACGTTGACGTGTTATGTAGAGATCTTTTTTGTTCTGTGCTTTTATAGTCTTTGCTTGAAAGATAACTTGTTACGGCCGAGTTCTCTTATGATTAACCTTGGGGGATGGGAACATTAGAGGATACTACAAGTGTAGCGTGAAGGAGTGCCGTGCGAAGAAGATGGTGCAACCTACCGATACGGACCCCACAGTATTTGAAGTCACATACGTGGAAAAACACACCTGCTCCAGTACTGCACAGCGACGGAACCGGTCCACTCGGGTTCCGGCAGGCAGTGCTGCTCACGCTGGACCGTCCCAGGGAAAGGACAAGTCTGCTGAGGCCAATGATGACGAACAAGCTACATTTCAAGGTAGCCGCATCAGAAGTCCAGATTTTAAAAAACGCACCACTGCTGAAATGAATCCCTGTGAAGACGGCAGCATTATAACAGAATTGAATTCAGTGGGTGGGGGGTGCACAGGGGCAATACAAGGCGCAGCTTCATGCAAGAGGGGAAGAGAAAACGAGAGCGACAATCACAGTTACCTGAACAACATGGACACATCAACAACGACTACGGCATCCGAGGAGGAACGGGAGCAGGTCATGGGCGATGGGGACGCACCCATGGAAACTTACCTCCACCAAAGCACTCGTCACCACCAATCCGCGTACGGGTTGGATCCGCTCATATGGCCATTCGAAATGGAAGCGAGTCTATCATCTGGGCACAAGTCGGTCAGTATGGACTCCGATTCGCCATGAATTGGTGGGGAAATAACAGTGCTATTACGAATATAACACATCTTCAAAACCTGCTTAATCCCTCGGAGTCTCTTATTTTCCTTAAAGAATTAGAGGTGGTACAGAGAATAACGCGACATGCCATTCCTCCTGGGAATACATATTGAGGTTGCAGGAAGTGGATGAACTTGCTCCGAGTGTTACGAATTCAAAGAATTCAACCAAAGCACGAACGGCAGCTTGTGTGAGTATGCTTAGTCTCTAAACCGACATCGTTTCGTCATCCGCTTACTTCAAAATCAGCGGCAAGTGCATGATCACCACATATCCGACCATTCCAGAGATGGTGTACAAGCACTTCGGCAGCTATGCTCGATTATTTTAAGTCAGCGCAACTAATTTGATCTGAGAGTCCTCATACGTGATTAATTTCCTGAACATGGGTTTAAGCATGCATATTCTAGCTCATGCTCCTAGTTCAGGCTGTGAGGATCTTTACAACTTAATGGTTGGGGAAACGTGTGTAAAATAGCTTCAGAGGAGTTTCTGGCTCGTTGTTGGCTCTTAGAAATGGTGCTCTAGTAATCGGTCTGGAACTGGATGGATCTCTGTTTGAATTGTACACAAACCACCCCACATGATACAGAGCTCTTTCTAGAAATAAAAATCAGCACATGACTGTCCTTATTCACTGCAATATTCCTTCTGGTCAAAGTCATAGCACGCCTACCAACCACCGGACTTCAATAATCATTCGATGAGGATCATTTCTATGGTCATGTTTCAAATAAGCTTCATGAAATTTAATGGATCTCAGGTCACTAGCAGCCATAACCTGGAAATTTACCCTGAACGAAAGGTAACTAGTACATTATCTTGGAAGGGGGGACCAAGGGTGGCATCGCGCACGCCTCCTCCCCATTCCGAGGGAGGTGGAGACATTAGAACATGACAAAATATTCAAGTCAAGATGAAGTCCGCTGGTCTCCACCACTTGCAAAATATAGAACCGCCAGCAACTGAGCACCCGCAAACAATGCACCGGGTCCGCAAGGTCGGAAAGAAACCCAACAAATACGAAGAGTTTTACCCCAGCTCCACAGACAGGGTGCCTGCATGAGGCCCTGCACAGGAGGACGTCAGCGGAACAAAGAGAGTGCCGGAGACCGAGACCAGTGACCAGCGATCATCGTCGTCGCAGTTGCGATCGTCATCTTGTTAACCGCACCATTCAATTTCCATGCGGTGAGATGCGCACCAGGTCACGAGCGCTGCACAGAAAGTGCTAGCACGCATGCGGGATTGTGGCAGGCCTGGGTGGAAATCAAAGGCCGTGGAGGGCATCTAAAACGAAAGATAGAGCGGGCTCCGCTGGAAGGCATGCTATGTTGGGAGGTTCCAAGCTACGGAGACGCCATCACATCGCTTCTGGCTCTCGGTTTTCCTCTTCCTTTGTCAGGATCTGTGCACCAGGCGTGGTGCTGCAGATTTTCCTTATTTGTATCTGTTTGGTGGGGGTGATCCCGCCTTGTAATCAACAAAACCAGCACCAGCACCAGCAGCATCCGCGTGCATACAAATGTGTGTGGATAAGTGTGTTAGGGGGTGAGTGAGTGAGAGGATGCGTGGTCATACAATATTAATGCTGTCTCGGTGCAATAATTATACTTTCTAGAATACTGATGATTCCAGGCTTGGGCATGGCTTGCATACGTGACACTACCACGTGCTTCCGTGGTTGCATTTACAGTATGTCTGTATATGTATGAATGGATTTAAATATATGTGTAAATGTGTATAGAAGCTTGAATAATGGGTTCTTTACTTTCTAACCAAGGTTACATTTTGGGTTTTTTATTTTAATTTTTAATGCAATGCATGCATTTATTAAAATAGTGATACAATTTAATTTGAAATATAAGTGGTTGAGTCTGAGAATTACAAACTCAATGTGTGGCAGTAAACTAAACCAGCTATTGCTTTTTTAACATCATATTAAATTTGATGACACTTGCTATGGAACTTATAAGGATATTGCTAATATCACCATAGTTTTTGCTATTGTCACCACAATTTTTCCTACTACCATTACAATCCACCACATACCTAACATATTTTTTTATTTTTTTATTTTAATTATTTTTTTTAATATTATATATATAAATATATAATATTTTTTCAAATTATATAGAAAGTAAAATTTATTTTATATATAAATATTTAAAATTTTAATAATTTTTATTTTTTACAAAATATTACTAAAATATTTAGCTAAAAAATACTAAAAATACTATATACATATTTTAAATCAATTTTTTTATTTAGCATTGATAAAGGGTATAGATAACATGTGGTAGATGGTAAGTTGTGGTGGTAGTAAAAAAAAACATTGTGGTGGCACTAGCAATACCAATTTGTAATAGGTCTTGTCTTGACATTGCTAATACTACCTTATTATAATTGGTACTAAGTATATCCATATCTAAAATTAATTTTTAAACTTATGTTAAAATAAGAATCAAGGAATACAAGTTTAGAATTAATTCACATTAGTAATATCAAATGACATAATGAATACATATGATAAAAAATACATGTATTATAGTTGAGATTAATAATACTAAATTATTTCATGTTATTTTATTGTTATTTATATCATATAAAATGTGTCTCTTGAATATTTATTGAAAAATATTATAATTATTTTAATAAAAAATTAAAATTGAGATTAAATTAGGTAAAAAAAAATTTAAACAATATAGAACTTAAGTATATTATAATTATGATTCTAAAAAAAAAATTAAAATTCTAAATATTGAAATAAAACCTATGTTAAAAAATAAAAAATAAAAAATAAAATCAAAGTATATATATATATTTATCTTAAAATATAATATAATATGATTTTTGATTTGATAATAATTATTTTTTATAACTCAAGCCTTAAGATTAGTGATAATTATATTAAATTGAATAAAAATAAAATTTTCAGAATTCCAATTTTTTAAAAATTAATTTAAAATTTTAAAATTAATTAATTAATTAATTAAATTTAAATTAAAAAATTTAGTAACTTCTTTATAAAAATCAATGCATGTTTTAATTATTACTTCTATAGTTTTATCTAAACCTTTAAGTACTTACTTTTAGCTACATAATTAATCAAGGTATAGCTTCAAAATATATTTAGTAAGTAATAATTTTTAAGTTCAAATTCTAAAATATATATATATATATATATATATATATGTTTTGAGATGTATTGGCATGACATCATATATGTATTAATAGGACATGACCTTCCATTATTGATAGCCTTTATATGTAAAAGTATATATATAGATTTTATTTTCTTAACAAATATAACTATCATTTGTTAAATCTATCACTTCTATGCATATTGCTATGATTCCTTTTATCATTGCTAATATTATTTGCTAGATTTTTTAATCTTATTAAAGAACCTCTATAAATATTGCATGTAAAGACATTGTATTTAGCAAACTAAATACAACCTCTATACTTTTTGTCCTTTAAATTTTTATTTCTATCTACCAATTTGAATATAGACATGTTTTTATATGTTGAACTTTTACATGGTTGTCTAAAAGTGCAAATATAAATCTAATGAAAGATTTAATCCATAACATCAAAATCTAATGTACCAATGTTTTATTATAATTAACTTATTAATAAAGAAATAATTCTTGTAAAGATAATTTATACAATTATGATTTTTTATTTTTTATTTTTTTTATTCAATAAAATTAGAAACAACAAAAATTAATTAAATTTCTATTAGTATTAGTAAAAGTCTATAACCTCTAGTTTTTATATTCACTACCAATATTTTTATAAAAATATACATTAGATATGATAAGTATTTTTTATAATATCTTTTTAAAGTTACCGATATTATTAAAGGGTTAGAATTTGTGGTATTTATTGGAATATTTTTAGTTGAAATTGTACAATATGATTAGAAATATGTGAAGATAAAATTTTTCTTTCAATCTTAATGACAAGATAGCCTCAATTAAGAGTTTTATGTAATTAGTTGTATAAAATGAGACAAAATAATAACAAGAAGAATAGAAAAATAAATACAAAAAAATAAAATGAATTTATTTAATCAATTATACAGTCTTAAAATTAATCATAATTTACTCATTAAATTTTTATATAATAAAATAAAAAATAAAAAAAATAAAAACTTTATTTTTAGAGATTTTATTTTATTATCTATCCAATAGAATACTCTTTTATAGTAATAGAATGTCATATATATATATATATATATATATATATATGCGTATTCTAATAAACATCTATATGATAAAGTAGAAGTAAGTAAAAGTAAATAAAAGTAGATTAATTTCATAATATATTCTAGAGAAGGTTCATAAATGTTGCTTTGACTTTACATATGTTTGTAATTGATTAATAGTTTTGAAACTTGATCAAAAAATTAACCATGTGTTGGTAGCTTGCAGAACAAGCTAATTATGTGGTGTTATGAGGGTAGAGAGAGTTTGCCTCAAGAAAGCATACATATATATATATATATATATATATATATATATGTGTGTGTGTGTGACTTTTAAAAGCAATTACACCAAATATATAAGTCTTCAGTTTCCAAAAACATCCAAAATATGATAAAAAAAACTCTAAATCTTTAAATACTATCACAGACATATACATGTAAGCAAATAATTACCTGTATAAATAGGTAGAAGTAAGTAGAAGTAGTTAAAAGCAAGTTAATTCTATAATATATTCTATAGAAGCTTCTTAAAAGCTTTATAGACACTGCTTTGACTTTACATGTGACTTTAATTGAGTTTTTGGATTAGAAACGTGGTCAACATGTTGGCCATGTACCACACATGTTGTTAGCTTGAAGACTATATTAACTATGTGGTCCACACATAAAAAAATTTCCCTTATAAGTTAAGGCATGTGTTCTACAAAGTCAATACATATTATAGGTCCTATAGAAGATCACTATGTAGCCCATAGTTACCTAGTATATATAGAGACAAGAATGAAACCCTCTTCACTCTAGTCAATTCTGTTCTTGCTTCTAGTCTAGTTTCAAGTATCTCAAGTTTTCTTGTCTCTTGACAATAAGTCATTCCAGTTTCTTTTAATATATGTACTTCCTTATTTTTATTTTGTCTCTTTCTTTGATATGGATTTCATTGATTTATGCATCATCTTTTAGTTCATGTCCTTGACCAATTGACAAGAGTACACTTACAGTATCAGAGCTTTATCTAGTCTTGATTCAGAATAGATTACATCTTTTTCATAATAAGACATAAGCATATTAGAAGTTAAGGATTACCCTCTTCTAAATTGTTATTATTTTTCTTTTTTCTTTATCCTCAAGTTGTTTCTTCTTCTTATCTTGAGTGGTATTAGATATTTTTTTGAATGTTATTATGGCAGAGCTTGTTAAAATGAAGAGTACAATGGTATAAATACAAGAGCAATTAAAGGAGTTGATGCTTGTGATGCATCAACTTAGCTTATTACTACAAGGATCAACAAGAATGGTAGGAAGTGATGATATAGAAATGATTAGAACTGCTTCAACATCTGTACCAAATCATGTCCCTCTATCCATGGTAGAACATCTTTCAAGTATTAGAGAACCAAAAGTTGCCTTACACAAGAAGTTTGATGGTACAAGATCCAAATTTTGAGGATTTATCAATCAAGTACAACTTGTGATTGAACTTCAATCTCAAAGCTATCCAACTCCATGATCACAAGTTAGATTCATTGATATACTTCTTTCAGGTTCAGTACTATTGTAATTTTCATCTTTTCTTGAATGATAAGATCTAATATTGGATAATCTAGAGGCATTTTTGGTGGAATTTTGGTCCATGTATAGAAAACATGATACAACTTGTGTTACAACCAACAAGATCCATATTTTGCAATAAGGCAATTGATGTGTAAAGTTATATGCTTCACAATTTTAACAACTTGGAACTGATATCTAGTGGGATGATGCTGCACTTATTAACAAATTCATCTATGGATTATAATATGAAGTAAAGAAATTGATACTCAACTTACTTGATATTCAAACATTGAGTCAAGCAATTGACTATGTTGTGAAATGCAATAATTAACTTTTTAAATTTTGATCTGAGAGTCGTACAAATGGGCTTCAACATTACTACAATTAAATGGCAACACCAACATCTCTTCAACACATACATTCAAAAGCAGAGGTTATGCAAATTGATATGATTTGTTTTAAACCTCTTATCGAGCAAGAAAAGACTCATCGTCGTTAAGAAGGATTGTGCTTATATTATAGAAAATCTAAACACAGTGCTAAATATTGTCTAAAGAAGCGTCAAAATCACAAAATGAGGAGCACATCTGTCAAAGAAGACAATGTGTCAAAAAATGAATTTAATCAATTACAATTGGAATCATGTAACTAGAATCTTATACAATTTCTAATGAAGATCCTATCCTCTCCTCAAAATACTCTTTTTGTTTTATAGTAGATGTGTATTTAAGACCTAATAATTATAAAGCCACCACCTTGATAGATTCAGAAGCCTTAGCTTGTTTCTTAGACATAGAAATTATTAAAAGTCATAAAATATCGTTAGTAAAAAAAATCAAATTTATTCATATAGAAATCATAGATAGTCATCCGTTGTCTTTTGGAGATGTTACTCATAAAATATTTCCTATAAATTTAGCAATAAATAATTATAATAGTTACATAATCTTTAATATAATTAGATCTCCCTCTAATCCAGTTATTTTAGGTTTATCATGGTTAAAAAATTATAATCCTTGCATAGATTGGATTTCTTGTATCCTTGACTTCTCTAAAAGCATAATTAAGAGTAAAATTAATATATTAGAAAGTCATAAGTCTAATGCAATTAAACCTAAGTTTGTAGGTACAAGAGCTTTCTTGCATATTGCAAAAGAAAGATCACCTTGTGTCATTTATGCCATACCTTTTTCTAATCATGCAATGACTTTAAGTGGCATTTTCAGCTAATATCGAGAATTTCAAGATGTATTTGAGAAGAAGAATGTGGATACTTTTTAGAACATTGTTCCTATAACTACTCAATTGGCCTTCAAGAAAAAGCACAATTGCCATTTGGACCAATCTACAGTTTATTATAAAATAAATTAATTGAATTCAAGAAATATATTAAAGAGAATCTGGCCAGAAATTTCATATGCCATTAAATCACCAACATGAGCTTTACTCTTATCTATAAAGAAGAAAGATGGGTCATTGTAGATGTAAGTTGATTGTCGAGGACTCAACAAGATTACCATCAAGAATAGGTACCTTTTACCTTTGATATCTGAACTTCTCAATCAATTGAATCAAGCTAAGATCTATACAAAAATAGATCTTTATGGAACATACAATCTAGTATGTATTAAAGAAAGAGATGAATGGAAGACTGTGTTTCAAACTAAGTATGGATATTTTGAATACATCATGGCTTTTAGACTTACAAATGCACCGGCAGCTTTTCAACATCTAATGAATGATGCGTTTCGAGAGTTTTTAGATGATTTTGTTATTTGTTATCTAAATGACATCCTGATCTATTCAAATATGTAAATAAATATGAACTTCATGTTCATCATGTGTTACAAAAATTAAGAGATGTCGGGCTCTATGCTAAGATAAAAAAAAGTATATATTCCACACTATTCAAGTCGACATCTTAGGATACATCATTTTAAATGATGGACTTATGATGGATCCTAAGAAAGTTTAAATAATTATGGATTGAAAGATTCCAAAAATAGTAAGAAATATCCAATGCTTTTTGGACTTTGTTAACTATTATCAAATCTTCATCAAAGACTTCTCTCGAGTTGCAACTCCACTTACACGTTTGACTTGCAAAGAAAAACTTGAGTGGAGTAAAGAAGCTGAAGCATCTTATAAAACTTTGAAGTTAGCTTTTATTTCTGCATCAACCTTGTATCACATCAACTTTTTTAAAGTATTTTTTTATAGAAATAGATACATCAGACTTTGCTTTGGATGTTTTATTATGACAAATGAGAGCAGATGGTAAGCGTCACCTAGAAGCTTTTCATTCCAAAAAAAAATTCAGCAATCGAGATTAACTATGAAATCGACAACCAAGAACTTCTTACAATCGTGGATTCATTTCAAGAATGGCATCATCATCCAAAAGGTGCTTCTAATCCAATTACCATATATATATAGATTATAAGAATCTCGAGTACTTCATGTCAACATGTACTTTAAATTATCACCAAGCCCGTTGGAGCATGTCCTTATGAAGATTTGATTTCAAGATCACATATCAACTCAAAGAACAACTGTCAAGGACAAGAACTCGATGAAAGCTAAAGAGTAAGTGAGACTTTTCTCAAAAAGAAATAGGAAAAAATAGAAATATTTATATTAAGAAAGAAACTGGAATGGCTATTGCCAAAATACAAGAAAACTAGAGACCCTTGAAACTAGACTAGAAGCAAGAAAGGAGTTGACAAGAGTGAAGAGGGCTTCACTCTTGCCTCTATATATACTATCTAACTAGAAGCCATGTGGCGATGTTCTATAAGACCTCCAATATATGTTGACTTTCTAGGCCACATGCCTTTGCTTGCAAGGCAAGTTTTCTATGGATGGACCACGTAGTTAGCTTGTTCTTTAAGCTTCCAACATGTGTGGCACATGGCTAACTTGTTGACCAAGTTTCTAACCTAAAAGTCAACTATAGACTCCTATAAAGTCAAAGCAGCGTCTATGAAGCTTCTAAGAAGCTTTTCTAGAAGATATTACACAATTAATCTACTTTTATCTACTTTTACATACTTTTATCTATTCATATAGGTAATTATATGTATCTCCGTGACATTACCCCCCTTTCTAGGGACGAGTTCCACGAGGAGCGGTGATTATATATTGAGAAAATCTAATATGCGGCGAATTGTATTTGCTACATACTCTGATCTTTGTTTTCTTCGAAGATAGTTGATGGGTCCTCTTAGCTATCGATAGTGTCTCATTTCAGGGCGAGAAGACCACCCTCTTATTTGATCACTGTTGAGGCCTTCATAACTTCCTTCAAATAATACATTTGAAACACCATCAGGAGTCGTTCCTATCTCAAATAATATCACCAAACATCGAGAATCTCTTCCAAGGTCGTGATACCAAACGCGTTGTATCTCACCATCTATTCGAGGAAGAACATGTCGTTCTTGAGGGTCTTCATCTCGGTTGCGTCGTCTTGAAGGTTGTGACAATCGCAATGTCTCATCCAGTAAGTCAGCAAACGAAGGTTCTTGAGTTGAATCCGCTGGTTGTTGGCTCTCCATCTAATTAGCGTCACAAAATGCAAAGAAGTTACAAACAAGGATAGGAAATTGAATGTTATCTTACCTCAATCTTGTCTCTTTTATAAGAGAGGTTTTCATCTTGGTTTTGATGGATGTCGTTGATGAAAAACTTTGACTTTAGCTGATGCATTTGCTAGATTCCTGGATGGCTCCCATGTGCGCTCACTCATATCATATCCGCACCAATGAACAAGATATTCCAGCTTATTTCGGCGCCGCCTTGAGTCTAATATCTCTTCCACCTCAAATTCTTCATTATTATCTACTTCTATAGGAGGCGGTGGCATTTGTCTTCTTCCTTGTATATCCACTGTCTTATATGGTTCAAGAAGAGACACGTGGAATACAGGATGGATCTTCATTGACTCCGGTAGATGTAACCGATATGCAACTGGGTTGATCTATTCAGAAACAGAAAAGGGGCCAAGCCTACGATAGTCCAATTTGTCACAAGGTCGAGTGGTCTTGATATTGCGACGAAGTAGCCATACCTTATCACCCACGTTGAGTTGTGGTTGCTCTTTACGATATACATCTGCATTTATCTTTTATCGTTCTTGAGCTTTCTTCAACTGCGCCTTCATTATTGCATGTAACTCTGACAACCGATTTGCCATATCTTCTGCTGCAGGATTATCAACTTTTGAAAAATCAAAAGTATCAAGTCATGGATGATAGCCATAATTGGCAAAGAAAGGTGTTTGTTGCGTGGAGGAATGTACCGTATTATTATAAGCAAACTCTGCCAATGGCAGAAGGTTTGTCCAATCATCTTGTTGGTAGTTGATGGTACACCTTAAATACTGTTCCAAGACTTGGTTTACGCGCTCTGTTTGTCCATCAGTTTGAGGATGGAAAGCTGAAGATAGCTTTATGTCCACTTTTAAAATCTTGAAAAGAGTCCTCCAGAATCTCGACACAAATTGAGTTCCTTTATCCGATATGATATCTTTAGGTAATCCATGATAGCGATAGATATTATCAATGAAAAGCTTAGCTGTTTCTTCACCTGTGATAGATTTTGTACATGGCATAAAATGTGCCATCTTGGTGAAACGATCTACTATCACAAATATAGAATCATAAGATCTTGAGTTTGGAAGATCTGTGATGAAATCCATAGAAACAGAAGACCATGGTTGTTCTGGTATAGGTAATGGCTGAAGAAGTCCGTAAGGTCGATGTCGAGGAATTTTTGATCTTGAACAAATATCACATGATTGTACAAAGTCTTTGACTGACTTCCACATTTGTGGCCACCAAAAATCTCTTGATATGATTTCCAGAGTCTTATTATATCCAAAGTGCCCTGCTGTTGGAAAGTCATGACGTGCTTGAAGAACACGCAAACGTGCTTTTCCTTCTGGAACATATAGGCGTCCTTCAAAATATAACAGATTATTCTTGAACTCGAACTTAGAAGAATCATGAGACTTGGAAGAATTATTCTCGATATCATGAACAAGAGGGTTTGAGGACATACTGGACTGGATTTGCTTGAGAAAAGTTGAATCAACAGTCAATGTTGATTTCACTGCTCGGAGATGAAATTGCTCCGGTTTCAAGAGGACCGTTCTTTGTTGCTCAAAAGCTGCATCTCTTTCTTTTGGTGCAAAATAAGAATGTCTAGATAGGGCATCGGACAAACCTTGTTGTTTTCCTGGCCGATAAGTGATAATGAAGTCGAATCTTGACAAAGACATACTCCAACGAGCTTGACGACGATTCAACACGCGTGCTGACATGAAATACTCGAGGTTCTTGTGATCTGTATACATAGTGACTCGACTAGAAGCACCTTCTAGATAATGATGCCATTCTTGAAAGGAATCCACGATTGCAAGAAGTTCTTTATCGTGGATCTCATAATTGATCTCGGCTGCTGAGAATTTTCTTGAATGAAAAGCTATCGGATGAAGTTTGTCATCTGTTCCCCTTTGTGATAAAACTGCACCCAAGGCAAAATCCGATGCGTTTGTTTCCATAAAAAATACCTTCGAAAAGTCAACACGATATAAGACTGGTGCAGAGACAAACGATGTCTTCAAGGCTTCAAATGCTGCTTCCGCTTCTTGATTCCATTCGAATTTATCTTTACTAGTCAAGCATGTAAGTGGAGCTGCAACTCGTGAGAAGTCTTTGATGAAGATCCGATAGTAATTGGCAAATCTCAAGAAACATTGGACATCTCTTACAGTCTTTGGAATCTTCCAATCCATGATTGTTTGGACTTTCTTAGAATCCATCATAAAACCATCATTTGAAATGATGTATCCTAAAAAGTCAACTTGAGTAGTGTGAAATACACACTTTTCCATCTTGGCGTACAATCCTGCATCTCTGAGTTTTTGTAATACTTGACGAACATGTATTTCATGTTCTTCAACATTCTTAGAATAAATCAGGATATCGTCTAGGTAGCAGACGACAAAATTGTCTAAGAATTCACGAAATATATCATTCATGAGATGTTGAAAAGCAGCTGGTGCATTCGTGAGTCGAAAAGGCATGACATTATATTCAAAATGCCCATACCTGGTTCGAAACGCAGTCTTCCATTCATCTCCTTTTTTGATCCGTACTAGATTATATGCTCCTCTTAGATCTATTTTTGTATAGATTTTAGCTTGATTTAACTGGTCAAGGAGTCCTGATATCAAAGGTAATGGATACTTGTTCTTGATTGTGATCTTGTTGAGTCCTCGATAGTCAACACACATTCGTAAAGATCCATCTTTTTTCTTTACGAATAAAATTGGAGCTCCTGTTGGAGATTTTGAATGGCGTATGAAATTCTTCGCTAAATTCTCGTCAATATATGTCTTGAGTTCAGCCAACTCATCTTGCGATAAACTGTAAATTGGTCCAAATGGTGGCAGAGTTCCTTCCTTGAGATCGATTGAACAATCGTATGGGTGATGCTCAGGAAGAATATCTGCATTCTTTTTCTCAAAAACGTCTTGATAATCCTGATATTGACTTGGAATGCCACTTGAAGTCTTTATGCTTTCAGAAATAGGTGCAGCATAAATAGCAAAAGTTGATCCTTCTTTTGTTGTGTGTATAAATGCTTTTGCACCTATAAGTGCGAGTTTTACTATACTAGACTCATGGTTTTTTACTTGATTAATAGAACTGTTACTAATGCTCTGAGGAAAATCAAGTTTACGAGAAATCCAATCTATTTGAGGATTATACTTTTCTAACCATGATAAGCCTAAAATTAGTGGATTAGAGGGAGATCTAATTATATTAAAAATTACGCAACTACTATGACCATTTATTACTACATCTACAGGAAGTGTTTCGTGAGTTACATCTCCAGAAGACAACGGACGACCATCTATGACTTCTACGTGTACAGGTTTAGTTTTTTGTATTAATGATATTCTATGACATCTAGCAAATTCTTCATCTAAAAAACAAGATGAGGCTCCTGAATCTACCAAGGCAGAGGCTTTGTAATTATTAGGTCCTAAACGCACATCTATTATAAAACAAGGAGATGGTTCTGAGGAGAGGATAGGACCTTTATTAGAAGTTGTACAAGATTCCAGCCGCACGGTCCCTATTGTAGCTGGACGTACTCGTTTTCCGACATACTGTCTTCTTTGACAGCCGTACTCCTCATTTTGTAGTTACGTCGCTTCTTTGGACAATGTTGAGCAGTGTGCTTAGGTTCTCCACAATATAAGCACAATCCTTCTTGTCGACGACGAGACTTTTCTTGCTCAGTAAGAGGTTTGAAACGTACCGCATCAATTTGCATATCCTCTACTTCTGAAGGTATGTGTTGAGGAGACGTCGGTGTTGCCATTGAATTGTAGTAACGTTGAGGCCCACTTGTGCGACTTTCGGATCGAAATTCAAAAAGTCGATTGTCGCACTTCACAGCAAAGTCAATTGCTTGACTCAATGTTTGAGGATCAGGTAAATTAAGCATCAATTTCTTTACCTCATATTGTAATCCGTAGAGAAATTGACTCACAAGTGCGGCATCATCCCACTTGATATCAGTTGCAAGTTGTCGAAATTGCGAAGCATATAATGTTACTGATCAATTGCCTTGTCGCAAAATACGGATCTTTTTGGTTGCAACACGAATTGCATCATGTTCTCCAAACATGGATCAAAACTCCGCCAAAAAAGCCTCCAGATTATCCAATATTGGATCTCGTCGTTCAAGAAAAGATGAAAACCATGACAATGCTGAACCTGAAAGAAGTGTACCAATGAATCTAACTTGTGACCCTGGAGTTGGATAGCTTTGGGGTTGAAGTTCAATCACTAGTTGGACCTGATTGATGAATCCTTGAAACTTGGATCTGGTACCATCAAACTTCTCTAGCAAGGCAACTCTCGGTTCTCTAACACTCGAAGGGTGTTCCATTCTGGGAGAAGGGACATGGTTTGGTGCAGATGTTGAAGCAGCCCCAATCATCTCTATATCTTCACTTCCTACCATTCTTGTTGCTCCTTGTGGTGGTAAATTGAGTTGATGCATTGCAAGCATTAATTCCCTCAATTGTTCTTGCATCTGTGCCATTGCACTCTTCATTTCAACAAGCTCTGCCATAGTAGCACTTAGAAAAGAGAAGATGTCTAATAACGCTCAAAACAAATAGAAGAGAGGAATTGATAACAAAGAAAATACTAAGAAAAATATCAGTTTAAAAGAGGGTAATACGCAACTTCTAATGCGCTTATGTCTTATCAAGAAAAAGGGGTAATCCACTCTTAATCAAGAAAAGAAAAAGCTCTGATATTGTAAGTGTACTCTTGTCAATCTGTCAAGGACAAGAACTCGATGAAAGCTAAAGAGTAAGTGAGACTTTTCTCAAAAAGAAATAGGACAAAATAGAAATATGTATATTAAGAAAGAAACTGGAATGGCTATTGCCAAAATACAAAAAAACTAGAGACCCTTGAAACTAGACTAGAAGCAAGAAAGAAGTTGACAAGAGTGAAGAGGGCTTCACTCTTGCCTCTATATATACTATCTAACTAGAAGCCACGTGGCGATGTTCTATAAGACCTCCAATATATGTTGACTTTCTAGGCCACATGCCTTTGCTTGCAAGGCAAGTTTTCTATGGATGGACCACGTAGTTAGCTTGTTCTTTAAGCTTCCAACATGTGTGGCACATGGCTAACTTGTTGACCAAGTTTCTAACCTAAAAGTCAACTATAGACTCCTATAAAGTCAAAGCAGCGTCTATGAAGCTTCTAAGAAGTTTCTCTAGAAGATATTACATAATTAACCTACTTTTATCTACTTTTACATACTTTTATCTATTCATATAGGTAATTATATGTATGTCCGTGACAACAACAAGTTTTGTCAAATATTCTTTCTAGACATTCTTATCTTATATCAAAAGAAGGAAATACATCTTTTGATTCACAAAAAATAATTCTCTTGAAGCTAAAGTATTTTTATCTTTGAGTAATGAAATCAACGTTGACTGTTGATTTGACCCTTGTGAAACAAATCCAATCAAGTATGTCTTCTAATCCTCTTCTTCACAATATCAAGCATCTTTCTTTTAAGTCTTAAGATACTTTTAAGTTTGAATTCAAATACAACCTACTCTATTTTGAACATCAATTATATGTTCCAAAAGGAGAAGCATGATTACATATTCTATAACCACGTCACGACTTTCCAGCAACATGACATTTTGGATACAACAAGACTTTGGAGCTTATATCTAGAGATTTTTGGTGGCCACAAATGTAGAAGGGTGTGAAAGACTTTGTTCAATTATATAACATTTGTTCAAGATCAAAAACTCCTCGTCATCAATCTTACAGACTTCTTCAATAATTACCTATTTTAGAACAACTATGGTCTTTTATTTCTATGGGTTTCATCACAAATCTTCCAATCTCAAGTTCTTATGACTCTATATTCATGATAGTAGATAGTTTCATAAAGATGGTACATTTTGTACTATATACAAAATCTATCATAGGTGAAGAAACAGTTAAACTCTTTCTTAACAACATCTATTGCTATCATGGATTATCCAAGGATATTGTATCAGATAGGGAAACTTAGTTTATATTAAGATTTTGACAGATTCTTTTCAAGATTCTAAAAGATAATTATTAAACTATCTTCGACATTCCATCCTCAAATTGATGGATAAACTAAGCTTATTAATCAAGTTTTGCAGCAATATTTTAGATGTACTATCAACTATCAACAAGATGATTGGACAACTCTTTTGCCATTGGCAGAGTTTGCTTATAACAACACAATACATTCTTCTACAAAACAAACACATTTCTTTGCCAATTATGTTTATCATCTACAACTTAATACTTTTAACTTTTCAAAAGTTGATAATCCTATGGCAAACGATTTGATAAATCATTTATGAGAGCTACATGTAATAATAAAGGCACAATTAAAAGAAGCTCAAGAACAACAAAAGATCAATGTGGATGTCTATTGAAAGGAACAACTACCATTCCACATGGGTGACAAGATATGCTTACTTTGTTGCAATATCAAGACCACTCATCCTTATGACAAGTTGGACTATTGTAGACTTGGCTAATTTCTTATTTTTGTACAAATCAATCCAATTGCATATCATTTACACTTATCGGAGTTAATAAAATTCCATCCAATATTCTATATATCTCTTCTTGAACCATACAAGATAGTAGACATGCCAAGAAGAAGACGAGCTCTACCTCCTCCTATAGAAGTAGACAATAATGAAGAATTCAAAGTGGAAGAAGTCCTAGATTCAAGGCGATGCCAAAATAAATTGAAATATCTTGTCGATTAGAGTGGATATGATATTACTGAATGCACATGGGAGCCACTAAAGAATCTTGCAAATGCACCTAAGATGGTGGAGGCTTTTCATCAACGACATTCATCAAAATCAACATAAAAATCTTACTTATAAAAGAAACAAGATCTAAGCAAGATAACATTCTACTTTCAATCCTTGTTTATAGCTTCATCGTAGTTGTGTCGCTAAGAAGATAGAGAACCAACAACAAGTAGATTTAACTGAAGAACCCTCATTTGCTTACTTGTTGGACAAGACATTGTAATTGTTACAACCTTCAAGACGACACAATCGAGATGAAGATCCTCAAGAATGACATATCTTTTCTTGAATACATGGCGAGATACAACGCATTTGATATCACGACCTTCGAAGAAACTCTCGATGTTTGATAATTTTATTAGAAGTAGGAACAACTCCTAATGGTATTTCAAGTATTTTATTTGAAGGAAGTTATGAAGGCCTCAACAACAATCAGATAACAGGGTAGTCTTCCCATCGTAGTATGGAACACTATTAATGGTTGAGAGGCCCTATCAACCATCTTTGAATAGAACAAAGATCTGAGTATGTGGTAAATATAATTTGTCATATCATAGATTTTTTGAACATATGATGACTGCTCCTCATGGAACTCATCTCTAGAAAGAGGGGTAATATCATGGACATATACATATAAGCTAATAATTACATGTATAAATAGGTAGAAGTAAGTAGAAGTAAATAAAAGTAAGTTAATTCTATAATAACTTCTATAAAAGCTTCTTAGAAGCTTCACAGATACTACTTTGACTTTATAGGTATCTTTAATTGACTTTTTGGATTAGCAACGTAGTCAATAAGTTGACCATGTGCCACATATATTATTAGCTTGAAGACCAAGCTAACTTTGTGGCCCAAACATAGAAAAATTTGCATTGTAAGTGAAGGCATGTGTCATATAAAGTCAATACATATTAGAAGTCCTATAGAATATTATCACATAGCCTCTAATTAGATATTATATATAGAAACAATAATGAAGCCTTCTTCACTCTTGTCAACTCCTTTTTTATTTCTAGTCTAGTTTCAAGAGTTTCAAGTTTTCTTGTTTTTTGCTAATAAGCCATTCCAATTTTTTTTAATATACATACTTTCTTATTTCTATTTTGTCATTCTTTTTTTGACATAGATTTCATTGGTTTATGCATCATCTTTTAGTTCATGTCCTTTACATATATCCTTGTAGGATATTATTTCTAAACTTCAAAAACTCATATCTTCCAATCGGACCATGTAAACATACTAAAATTTTACATGAAGTATTGATGTATTTTTAACAACTACCACAACAAATTTCAACTAAAAATTCGTTGCGAATCTCAAGATATTGCCAAAATCCTAACAGTAGCTTCAAACCCTAGTTTTTATACATGTGCATGCAATTTTCTTCATATCTCAAAAACTAAGCACTTAAATGCCACAAATCTTATATATATATATAGCTTTTTAACATATTAATCTACCATCTTCAAAGGTTTTAGCTAAAAATTCATTCAGAAACTCAAGATATGGCTCCAACCATTACTATGAATAAAACCACTTACTTATTTCTTTTGATTTGGATGTACTGATTTCAACTCTCTATAACTTCTTTATCTAAGCTTCAAATTGAACAAATAATATATAAAAAGTATAGCCAAGAAAGTGTTCTTTCTAATCCTAATTATTAATAATTTTTTTTTTCTCTTTGTAAACATATGTTATGCTCCAAAGAGTGATAGTAGATATAAAATTGACACCTTAACTTTGAGCGGCAATAATTCCTTTATAAAGACTCCAAATCATATAAAATTTGTATCCAATCCATATCCAAAAACCTAAACTTGCTGATTCTAGCCTCCAAAGCTCGAATGACCTCGAAAGAGAAACCCTAATCCCTAATATGACCTCGGATAGCCTCCTTTAAGCCCATTGGGCATGGCCTTCGCCAATAGGGATGAAGATCTCCATTCTTTGCTTTTATCAAACCATGCCTTACTTTCATACCTTCCAATAAGCCTCCTACTAATTTAGATTTTTACCTTTAGACTCTAATCTCCTCTCAAGGTTTCATACTAAATATTTAGGTTTTATAATTTTTTAAATTTCATAATCAAAATAGATAAAATTCAAAATAAAGTTTGTTATATCTAATCTCTTTTAATTAATCTATTAACCATTCTAACACATCAAGACTTATGAACATATTATATATTCTAATTAATTTTTACATACTATAAGCAGTTACAGTATGACAATATACATATAAATTACTTAATGATTGCATTAGGATTATAAAATATGTTAAATTGCTTCATTGATTTAATAAACAACTAGTTTTATAAATTAGATTTTTTAATCTAAAATATTAAAAAATAAATTATAGCCACTAAAAAGTCCTACTCTATAATTCCAAGGAAACAAAGTTTATTTACAAAGTAGCTTAAAAAAATGAAAAAGATGTAGCATAAATTAATATTTAATATTATTTTTAAATCTTAATTAATACAAATAAAGTTGAATCTCTAACTATTAGAAGCAATAATGTATGATGGACATATATTTTACTTAAGTAAAAAGTATTAAGTAGAAGATAAATATAAATAGATTTGATAGTATCTTATAGTGAAGCTACTTAAAAGCTTTATAAACAAGGATTTGACCTTAGACATATTTGAAGTTAATTGGTAAGTTAAAAACTTAGTCAATAAGTTAGCCATGTATTACACATGTTGGTAGCTTGTAGTATAAGTTAGTCATGTAGATTAAATATTTTTTAATCCTTAATTAGATTGAATCCCTTACAAACTTGATTTTTTTCATAGTTTAACTTAGAACTTTGTTATTAAAATAAAAAGGAATAAGTCCAATATAACCAAATCTTTATTGATAGATATAAGAGCTTTCATGCATGTTGCAAATGAAGGATTAACTTTTGTAATTTATGCCACATCCATATGTGATGGTGAAAAGACTTTAAGTAGAATTCCAAGCCAATACTAAGATTATAAAAATATTTTTTAGAAAAAAAATGTGAATATTCTTTCAAAGATTTTTTTTCTATAATTATTGAATTGATCTTTAAGAAAGAATTCAATTACTAATTGGATCAATTTATAATATATTATAGAAGAATCTAGATATACTTAAAGAATATATTAATAAGAACTAAACTAAGAATTTTATATCTCATTCTTAATTTATGGCAAGAGCTCCTATCTTATTTATAAAGAAAAAAAATGGACTATTGCGGATATGTATAGATTGTTGAAAATAATAAAAATAATCATTAAAAATATGAATTTTCTATCTTTGATTTTAGAACTTTTTGAATAATAGAATTAAGGAAAGATCCATATCAAAATAGATCTAAAAAGGGTATAAAAACTAGTATGCATGAAAAAAAGAAATAAATAGAAGACAATATCTCAAATCAAGTATGAAAATTTTGAATATAATGTCATTTCTTTTGAACTTATAAATGTATTAGGTGCTTTTCAACATCTTATGAATGATATATTTTGAAATTTTTTAGATGAATTTATTATTTGTTATCTAGATAATATTTTAATCTATTCTAAAAATACAAAAGAATATGAACTTTATATTTATTATGTATTACAAAAATTTAGAGATGCAAGATTAGATGCAAAGATAGAAAAGTGTATATTTTATATACTTTAGATTGATTTATTAAGATACATTATTTCAAATGATGATCTTATGATAGATTTTTAAAAAAATTTAAACTATTATGGATTGAAAGACTTCAAAAATAGTAAGAGATGTGTAATTTTTTATGAGATTTATTAATTAATATCAAATATTTATTAAAAAAAATTCTTAAGTTATAGTACTTATTATATGTTTGATTTGTAATGACAAACTAAAATAAAATAAAGAAATTGAAGCAGCATTTGAAGCTATGAAGATAGCTTTTATTTTTATTCAAATAACAAAATTCATCCAATAGCATTTCATTTGAAAAAATTTAATAATCAAAATTAATTATGAAATCTACAAAAAATAACTTCTTGTAATTATAGATTCATTTAATAAATGGTACTATTATTTAGAAGGTGCTTCCAATCCAATTATCATGTAAAATGATTACTAGAAGCTTAAATATTTTATGTTAGTATGTATTTGAAATTATTAAAAAAACTCATTATAGCATGTTTTTTTTAAGATTTGAATTTAATATAATTTATTGATAAAAAAACAAAAAAAATATCAAAAGCCCTTTTAAGACGTTTTTATCTTATAACAAAAGAAAAAGATGCTACTTTTGATAAACAACAAATAAATTTTTTGAAGCCAAAGTCATTCATTTTTAGTCAATAAAATCATCATTGAATATTGATTCTTTTTAAGAAAATTAAGTCAAATATATCTTCAAATCCTTTTATTTATGATAACAAGAATAATCTATCTAAATCTCATAATCCTTAAAAATTTGATTCAAGAATAATCTATTTTATTTCAAAAGATGCTTATATATTCTAAAAGATGGAGTATAAATTTGTATTCTTTAAGCTTGCCATGACTTCTATGAGCTAAAATAAACCTCCATTAGTTTAAAGTTTATTTTAATTCACTACCAATGAATTAATTACAAAAATCCAAAATTTTCTAGTTTTTATTTAAATTTTGATTAATTCATCTTTAATCCCCTTAATTCATCTAAGTCTGAGCTAAATAACCTCCACTACTTCAACACTTCTCCTAATTCATAACATGTAAATTAATTATATAATTTTTATAAATTATAATTTTTATTTAATTCCTAATTTAATAACTCTTTATTCTTCTTAAATCATTCAATTAGACAATCAACTTCTACCATTAAATCACATCTATATTAATAAATTAATCATAATAAGCATGCCTAAAAAAAAATTTTAACTCTCAATTTTTTTATTTTTTTATTTGAATTAAAATTCATTTATCAATAAGAATTTATTATTTAATCACTATTTATCTGAATAAAATAATTCATCCAAGTATAAAAATTCATCTAAATCATTTTTATTTAATTTAAATTTTTTCATTCAACTATTCATTCAAAACTAATTCTAGTTCATCTTCTTTTCTAAGTTTCCTTGAAATTCTTATTGAACAAGGAGTGAAATGGCCTATGATGAGCTTTCTTGTTTCATAGCAAAAATTGCTATAATCTTCAAATTTTTTTCCTCCATCAATGGATTCAACCATAAGACTTTGACAAGAAACATCACCTTTAGCTTCTTAATTGAGTTTATAGAAATAGTTGCTACAAAAGATTCTTAAGCTACAAATGCTAGTTGTACAACATCTTTCAATAGTAAATATATGACAAACATGATGGATTTAGTTGAATGACATTGTTACTAATTACTTAAGCTCTACCAACATGGTATTGTTATTGTTAGTTTTTTGGCTTAGAATTGATTGTATCACATCTAATGCACTTTGACTTGGCTTTAATTATTGCAATTAATGCACCTATGATTTTATCCATATTTGATTGTATCCTAGAAACTTGTCACGACTAGTGCCTTTGTATTCCTATATCTTTTTTTTTTTTTGTACCATGAACTCTAGCCTAACCTCCGTACTTCTTCCTTGTCACGACCACTTTGATAACTATCGTACATACAAAGACTTCCACAAATCAGTATCAACAAAGATGGAATAATCAAAGAAAAATGCCTTATTGAAGTAGACTAGTAGAAGGGTACCAACATTAATCTTTTGCACTGCAATTCAAAACCATCACAATATTTTTTATGATAAAGAAAGAAAAATTGGAACTTTGACACTCCAACAACACTACAAATGTTGCACTATATATATCAATGGAAAAAAAAAAAAAAAAAAAAAAAAAAAAAAACCACTAATAACTCTAAGATCCTCTTGGAATTTATTGCTCATTCGAGTTGCAACATAATGTCACTTTACACAACATCACAAAAGTCCACCAATCCAAATCAAAAATATAAGAACTTTTTAACATAAGAAAGAACACTATTGCAAATACTAATGCAAGCATAACCATTGCTTGCAAAGATATAAATAAATAAATAAATAATAACAAAATTAGCTAAATACAAATGAATTTGAACAACTTATCATAATTTCAACCTGAGCATCTAGTATCATAGTAGAGAGAGTTTGCTTCAAAAAAGCATTAGGTCTCTAATTTCCACAAATTGCTCAAAAAATTTTCAAATTTATAAAATACAAATCTTATACATAGCTTCTCCTTATGAATGTAATTACATTAAGTATAAAAGTGTTCAATGCACAAAAATCTCCAAAATATCTCTAGATATTCTAAAATTACTTCTATTCTTATGAAGATTCCTTCTAAATTTATATCATCCAATAACTTCCAATCTAACTATCTTATTAGATTCAAACTTTCCTAAACCAAAACCTCTATAAAACAAATTCACTTACAAACTCCGATTTTGAAGCATTGACTTCTAATAGCTCTTTCTCCTTCATTCAAAATCAAATTTTATTGATTCCTTCACATAAAATGTAATTTTTTAAATCATCTTTTAAACCTCTATTTTTGTTTTCTAAAAGCTCTTGTATAATTCTTTGTATTTATAGAAAAAAATTGAAATAAGTATAATTTTAAGATCCTAACTTTAAATGCTTATTTTTCCCTCATAAAAAAAAATATATATTAATTTTTGCACAAAAATTATAGCCTTCAATACAAGCTAGCAAATCCTAACCTTTAAACTTCAAATGACCACTCTGAAGTGGATTCAAATCCTAATATGGTCTTGGACAACATCTTGAAGTCCATTGAGCATGACCTTCAAGCAATGGAAATTGAGTCCTCTATCAACTTGCCTTATTGATCCACATAGGATGGCCTAAAAGTCAAAATATTATACTTTTGATACCAAAATCCATCTAAACTCCTTATTAATAAATCTTATAATTTCTATCTTTAATTACAAAACTTAAACTATAAACTTAAACAAATTAAGCAAGTATTTTTTTATTTTTTTAATATTTAATTACAATCCAAACTTTCATAACATTTCATATTATTTTTACATATTTTTCTACTTTCTAGCACAACACTGGGCTCAAGAATTGATGAATGAATATAATCTAAAAATGTCAACCTCCACTAGCAACAATATTATTAATTTGGAAGGTCGACTTGATATTCACCAAAATGACAATAGACTAAAATATAACAACACGCCGAGCTCTAGTGACCAAATGTGGTTGTTGTATAAAGGAGAAGATGAACTATACAAATACACTTGACTCTAACCAACTACCAACATCTTTTTTCTACCTAATTGATCAGTTAATAGAACAGAGAGTCTTTATTGATGCCATATCAATAATCTTATATCCATTCCATTCAAAGAAAAAATATATATATATATAGCAAGGAAAAATATGATATCAACCACAACCACTATACACACAACATATACATAATGTACACACAATATAAAAATAGATATCTATCTAGTATAGATTTCTTTTGTTGCACACACTATTTCTCAACAACATGAACTATCTACAACCATGACCTCTACCATAGCACCATCACATTTAAATAATCCATATATAAACTCCATCTAAATATCTAAGTGAGTCAATTCAATGATTCATATTAATTCTTTTATGATATCTATAAATTCCACTTCTTCAAATGCTTTTAAAATAAATTTATTTTTAATCAATGTTCTACTCTCTTTCAAGTTTTACTCAATATTCTTAATATAATGTTTGTCCACTCTTTTTATCTTGTCAATATTTTTAAATAATAATAAACAATCTTATATTAATCTAATAAGTATATTACATAATATCTTCTCTTTTAAAGTAAACAAGAGATTTTTTTTATTTAAACCATTGTAATCTTGCTTTACAATGGTATGCCATAAAAACTCTCAAGGTCTTCAAAACCTTTATCATATATTGATTTTTCTTTCAATTTATTACAATCTTTTTTGTAATTTGCACAAACAATTAAAAATTAAATTGCTTTCTTTTTAACTTGACTTTTTATCCTTGTATGAGCTAAACCATCATCCATAACCTTTGTCTCTATTTGTGTGGTGCTAGTATGAGGTTGTCCAACATAGAGGAATGCAATGGTCTAATATAGCATTTAGGGCACTCATTCCACATGCAACCATTCAAATCAACTTTACAAGGTCATGCATTCAGGTGCATTCATTTATTCCAAATGACATACCTCTTCAGCAGAAGTTATAATCCATCTCCTCAAACACTACTTCCCCTAACTGTCTGTTGCTAACATTTCTACCATTGTTCAACTGAGATGAGGATTCATGCCCCCTCCATACTTCCGGTTTCATCATAGTTTTGCTCTTTGATCCCTGCCATGGTGGAGCTTGAGAATTTTGGGTTGCTATTTAACTAGGTGTTAGGGCATGGTCGGAACTCGTTATCAGCGATCGCCCATGATCAGAAGATCCAGGGAGAGTCGAGAGATCGAAGCAGTGTGAATCATGAGACCCAAATCCACAAGCAAGATTGGAATGTTCTAAACCCAAAATCCACAATGTGAACAGCAACGGTACAACCCACCAACCGGTTTCTTTCTCGACGAAGCCTATTTGTTCGTCACCAGGCTTCCCTCACTCGCTTCGCATCGCTCTGCCCTGATTGAATTCCGCGCCATGACAGTGTGGAAAACTCTTGACTTGTCTGCTCTAATAAAGTCATCATATACGATATTGGCAGTCGGAGGAGCTCACCCATCTAGACCACGTTCATCTCTGTTGCAAAAGGCCGTCGTGCGTGACCTCATTTCCGATTCTGGATAAGACGTTCAAGATCTTGTTAAAGGTACTACCCTACTGTTCCTATTTATGGGTTGCACATCAGTGAGGCTGCTGTCAGACTTAATCATTCTCGTCTTGGAACAATTTTGAACTTCCACAAATTCTATGTCTCCCACAACTATATTTTGCCCTCGTGACATGATGCACTGGCGCAATCGGATACAATTAAAAATTTGTAAGCTATAGTTTCAAGTGAAATTTATCCACAGCTGCAGCTTGACTCCCTCTTTGAAATTCACGACTTCATTACTCACAATGTACACGAAGGGGTGTCAAATTTGACAATTCCTCACAGATTCCTGCTGTCCTGCCGATAATCGGACTTGGAAATAGAAGGGTTCACGTGCAACACGATAACCAGAGTTCCGTTTAGAAGTCATAATTCACATAGCATAGATATGGATGTTGTGCTTTGTAGTGGTGTAACAGACCTACTGAATACTGATACAATATAGGCTTTCCGCAAACTACCCAGATTATGTCATGGACCATCATTTTATTAAAATCATACAGTTGTAATATTACTAAGTAACCGTAGAGCTAAGCAGTAGCACTGAACTCCGAAGGCAGAGCGTTTCTGATTGTATGCCCGTGTGCGAGAAACCTATACTGCTGACAACGTCGCAAGGCAACCGTGGTGCTCATTCCGTGGCCTGCATTCGTCAACCCATCAACAGCTGGCACAATTCAACACACATAAGTGGGCCATGCACCATGAGAAATGTAATCTGCTGTTACGTTCAACCCAAAAGGACCCAGCTGGTGAGAAGAGCTCTGGGAGCGGCATGCATTGTGAGAGCTTGGGTGCGACTGTAAAGAGGTGTGCGTGAAATAGGAGCTCTAACAAGGCAAATCCATGTGCTCGAGCTGCAAGATTCTAGCGTGCTCACAGCAGAGCAAAGCTGGCTTCTGAGGCCTTTCAGTGCAGGACTGGTTTCCCTTTCACTGTATCCAACTAATTCTCGTTGATTTCTTTTCACCTTCATTTCTCCCAACATCATGTTCGACGCATTTCCTTCTTGAATGGAGTGATACAACTGTGTCGTTTTGTGGGCTTCTTTGAAACTTCAGAATATAATTAAAAGCTACATCGATGCATATCTCTTTCTCTCTCTCACTTTCTCTCACACACACATACACTTGTTTATATATATATATATATATATATATATATATATACAACCGTATTAATGTGAAGGTGATTCCAAAAACACAGTAATCTCATGAAGGGTAACCCTCACAGCTGTAACCCCACTCGAAGTGTGTGTGTGTGAGTGGGTGTGAGTGAGAGAGTGTTTGTGTGTGGAGTCTTGCTGTCTGAGGGAGAAAACAGCACACAAGTTTCATAAGCAGCGTACAGTGCAATTGCAATGTTGGATCTAATTGTGATTAGTCAATTCCCTGAAAAGAATTCTATCATTGATGGGGTTGATTGAATGCATTTAAAAAAAATTAACATGCTGTTGGTATGTTATGTAGAAAAGAAATGTTTCACTGTTTCACAATGAAAAAAATGCATTTATTGGTTTATTTTTTGTACATGCATGCAAAACAGAAAAACTATTAATGAACTATTATTTCTGTCATTTTTACAGTTTTTTAAATTTACACTTAATGGTATACATCTTTGAATAAACTGAGCACTTGACAGTATGATTCAGTTAATTTTGTTTTATTTTCAAAGACCCAATTAAACTGTATTCTTATTTGCCATCAGAATAAATGTGTATGGAAATTATGATACAATATATTTTGACCATTTAACAACAAAGTTAAGTACTCTAATCACCATCTTCAAAAAATATGTATAAAATACATAAAAAATAAAGCTTTTAAAATATTATTTAAATCAACTACCATTTTATAAGAATAAAAGTCTATGTACTTTTCATTTGTGTTTTATATCATTATTTTATTGTACATTATTGCATGTGTTTACATATTTAATATCACATAATTTGCTTTGGACCATGCTACAAAAGTTATGGGATTATTCATGTATTTGTCCACTGATATCATTGTTGTACATGAGAAATTAGATCCAACACCCGAAATTAAATGTAAAGAACCAACATCAAGTTTAATGTAAACGTCCAATCTAAAGAACTGAAACTCAATGGGATAGCAATATTACCTGTACACAAGTATATATGAATAGGACATGGTTATACAAGTCATGGACAGTAAAAAATTAAATTTTAAAAAAATAAAAAAATAAAAAAATAAGCACAGTCAGCAATGAATGCTGAAATCATATAATGGGAACACGGTCGAGACAAACTTTACAACTGTACAACAAACGAAGGCTACTCATTCTTCATTACAACGGATGTCCAATAGCACAGCAACACCAACAACAAAGAAGAAGAAAGTAGCAGATGACGAAGAAGAAGCAGGGGATGTTGAAAGCGGGGGGGATGCACCCAATGCGGGACATCCATGTCCTGCGACCTAGCTCCGACCTTGGGCTCTACTGCTCTTCCCAGCTTCAAAAGGACATCGACAAGGGAGAGAATCAGCAACAAGTTCCCATTCGTTGGGTGCGCCGGGCTGCGATGCCCAACGTGGCGAGAATCTGTTCGCACGAGAATCGACGACAGGAATGCTCGAGACCCAGTGCGAGGCCGAGAGCGGCGCATCCACACCCTCCCCCCGCTCTCTCTCGCACGACATTCAGATCCAGCAGAGATACTTGGGGAGGGGGGGGGTTCAGTTAGGGTGTGCTCACTTCGTAGCTGCGCATATCCAGGGACCAACCAATGGAGGCGCCATTTCGAGATTGGAGCAGAGATGATCGGATAAGCCCGCCTAGGATGCGGGACCGGCATCATGCAACCAACGAACAAAGCCAATCGTCGGAAACGAATTCATTTACCCCGTTCAATGATTTCGTCGTGCTGGGTAGGGTTCCGTCCTTCCGTGTGCGGCGTAGGAGACATGGTGATCATCGTGCGTGGGGAGGGGGGGGGTTCCAGAGGAGCGGATCTTCCGTTGCGTGCGAAAGCCACTGCGAGCCTCGGCTCACTGCACAAAAGCCAAGCAACCACAGCATCATCGTCATCGTCATCACCATCCTCAGTCAATTATATGTAACAGAGTGTGCCCCCCCCCCAATTTATCTTACGGATGGAATTAGCCGACGTGGCTACGCTTTATCATCCTCATCCGTCGCTTCTTCCGACAGAAACTGGATCCTCCCCCTGCAGTCAGCCCCAAGCCTCTTGGACGTCGCTTTGCATGCAGGCCATCGAGACATGCTCAATTCCTAAAGGAATTACATTAATAAATTTTAATAAATTCATAAATAACTAGCATTTTTAGAAACCCTCATCTATTGATCACAACTTGAAGTTACTTCATTTACTTGGTTTAATCCCTTTTTTAACAACTCGTTGTTGTTTGTTGAATATTGTTTTTTTTTTTTGTTTTATATATATATATATATATATATATATACATATATATAGGGAATGAGGATAGTGCTTTTGACAGTATAAGCTCTGTTGATTGGTTTCATACTCTTGATTAAGCAATATTGTTTTTATTGTTCAGTTTACAGTAAAAATATTTAGGCAGATGTTTCAGGTATAATTTAGTAAGAATATAACAACTGTAATAGTACCAGAAAACAGACAAACAAAAAATGGTAGAAAATTAGAATAATTATGCAAGGTCTAATCACTATCTTTGTAAAGTTTGATGCTTTTTTATGTATCAAATGCTTTCTACATTTTTCAATTAGATTGATGGAAACAATGGCATGTTTCCATACGATATTAATCATCAACTTCACATGCATGTACATGTGTGTATGAAATTGTATATATGCACTTTGGTTGGTGCAGTTGGTTACTTGTTATAGTTACATCATTAGCATTTTGCAACACATTCATTGCATTGTGGGGAGGTCTTTAAATATCTGTATTGTACATGGTTGATTTTAACACTGTGTTCTGACAACCTATAATATCAGATCTTATTTTTAAATAATAACACTAAACACTAGTATTAATAATAAAAAAACATTCCAAAATCATCTGCAGAGGGGTTCAATTTCCCATTACAAAAACTCTACGTCTCGACGTAACTAATTTATTCCTGCAACTATTCTCCAATATTTTATTTATAAGTAGAAAAACGAATAAAGCAAGAGGATAATCACTACAATATTGTATTTTAGTGTGAAAAGCAGCCGCTTCTGCAGTTAGTTGTTTCTTGGTTCCTTCTTCTTTCTTCGTCAACTTTTTCTTTTGTCTGTTTTCTATTATATTTCCCCACAAAGCTCTGATGGGTTTGAATGGTCACGTGTCACTCTCCTGGGTCAGGTTAGTTTTTATGGCTTTGGAGTCATTTCAAAATCTACACCGTTGCAAATCCACTTCCTCATGGAAAAAAAGATGAAAATTTTAATTTAGAACATATTTCCTATGGAGATGTATTGTTTTTCACGAGCCAAGTCAGAGGATGGATATATTTGATCCATTCTTATTCGTAGGGTATTATTGGAGTGGTTTTTCTGTTCACTCACAGACTTTTAAAAGCATAATCATATGCTTAAATTCACCATATTCTAGCACCATTTTCTCTACAGAACTTAGTCTTCTATGAAACCCCGTCAAGTTCACAAATCACACATTACTTGCTCAATTGGTTTTTATTAACAAGCTGAGCAGCAGTAAGTCCATGAACGCATCAGTTAGATTTGTATTTTGGTAGTCATTATCATTAATATATATTACTCCGTTCAAGGATTCTCATGGCACACAGAACAAATGGACGTTTATGGAAGGTGGATCATGCTGAGGTGGCAGCAGGCCAATTAGGCAAGCACCTCCGAATTCAAACGCGAATTTATCAACACTGTCTTTTTCTTTTTCTTTTTCATGTCCCCAATTAGTTTATCTTTTTATCTGTCTACTAACCTGACCCTGACCACAATAGTAGCAATCGGGTAAAGGGATGGACTGAACCCATTCCCAGACCTCCCATTGGGTCCTAGCCTCGGTACCGAAGCTAACACCATACCTGGGTGAGAAGGGCCTTCATCGGCAGAGGAGGAAGAGGTAGCGGCGCGGCGCGGCGCGGCGATGGGGATGAAATGGTATCTTCCAGAGCATGAGGACGATGAGTTGCGCCAGCGAGCCAGCAGGCGGAGTTGCAAAAGCGCAGACGCAGCAGTGATAGTCGGGGAAGAAGGGAGAAGGGGGAAGGGGGAAGAAGGGAGGGGGATTTATTGGCGTTGTGGAACCGTGAGCTTGTGGGGATGGCCCGAGGAGATAGACCCCACCCTGTTTGTGGTTTCTCGTCATGCGTGGGAAAAGCCTCGGCGCTTTTGTGGCTCTTTCGTGCGCTTTTGAGCCTCTTTTGGGGTTGTTGCTTTTGGGGCCCCAGGCAAACGAAAAAGACACCCGTCAGTGCCAGCCCAGCAGCCCTACTCCCAACCCATCTTCCCCGCCTGCCTGTCTGCCTGCCTGCCTGCCATCATTGCCCCCCAACCTCTCCCATCTATCCTTTCCTCTTCTTCCCCTTCGTCGCTTTCCTCACTTCCCCCTCTTTCTTCCCTACTCTACTCGACTCTACTCTTCTCTTCTATTTCCTTCCCTCCTTCCTTCCTTCCTTCCTTCCTTCACATTCAAGCTCTGCTTTCTTTTCCCTCTTTCCCCTTTGCATCGCCCTCTGCCTTCCTCTCCTCCCTCACCCTCCCCTCTCATCTCTTGTTTCTCATCTACACCCTTTTCTTAGCATCTCTCCTCCCCCCCCCCTCCTCGCTCTCTTCCTGCAAGTGCTTGTGTGGGCTCTAGCACGTCTCGTCCATCTTCCGTACTTGAACCTCTAGGTACATCACGTCTGCTCGTTTTCTTCCTCTTCCTCTCTCGCTCTCTCTCTGTCGTGTGTTTCATGTAGCACAAGAGGTGTCACTGTGTGAAGGTATTGGGGCGTTGTTTTTTATGAGGCGATCGGGGGGATTTCGCAGAACGGGAATGCGACTAGGATCTGTCCATGTCAGTTGCGCCAAGTCGTATGAAGTTGGCGTTTTTTTTTTTTTTTTTTTTTTTTTTTTTTTGGTTGAATTGGGTCAGTGGACATGTGAAGTAGAGGCTCGCTAGTTGGATTGCGCAACATTTGGAGACGAGGTGGCCTGCGACGGGTAGTAATTGGAGGGAAGTGGAGCAGAAAGTGAGATCGTAGAGAATGTCATTAGAAACAGGCGCTCGGAGGTGTTACCTCTGAGCATGATAAAAGGGGCGGGGTGGGTGTACGAGGACCGTTTCAGAGAGTGACGGAGATACTGTGCGTAGATAATGGAGGGGTTTTAGAAGGAATTAAGTGGCTGTGGCCGTTTTGGTGGAGTGCGTGTGTGGTAGCGCGTACATGTAGTAAATCAGTCGTGTGCGCTCTGGTGAAGTTGACTTTGGTACATGTTTTGACGATTTAGTGTGCGGATTCTCGTAGTGGCAGATTTAGGAGCTCTTTCTGCGAAGATGTTGCCGTTTGAACCGGAATTGATGCGAGGTCAGTGTTCTACTTTGTCATAGCTCCCTCCTCTCTTTGGGTTTCCCCCTTTGGTTTCTTGCCCTTTTGGCTGGATCATATGTATCAGGATATGAGTGAAATTGCAGAGAGCTCTACGACTCTCCATTATCTGCATGTTTTTAGTGCGATGACTCTGTGATATCACACAGTGCTAATTGCACAGTAAGTTTATGAAGTTAGCATTGCATTACTTGTTTTGATTGTAGATTGAAGTGTTAGCATTGATCTACATCGCTGTGAAGCACAGTCTCTTCCTCTCTTCTTTCATATCCAATCCTCGAAGTTCCTCCAGAAGATTCGTACTAGTTGAATCCAGTGGCATCAGTAACATTGCAGTCATCCTTGTGTGACGCTCACATGAAGTTTACACTAGAGGGTTCACATATTGATATGAGGAGCTTCGAACGTTCTTAATCTACTTTGTGAATTAGTAGTGTTGTTGGTTCCGCCGAAATAGAGGAGCATGTTATGGAAGTCAGTCCGGGTTATCTCGGTCAATTCAACATTTCTGAATGGTTAGCTGCTGGTCTTGATGCCAGCAACCGATTGAGGGCACGTGCACATGATCATGGACATCGTGCTTTTGATATTTTGTGTAAATATTGCATCATGCACACTGTGAGTTTCAGTCTGGCTTTACATTTGAACAGGTCAGTATATTTCTTTTCTCAGATACTGCTAGCGCAACCATTGACTTTAGTTTTTCGTTTCCTTTTCTTTGAGATGTACGTGACGAGGAGCGCAGTCAGTGTACCAGCATGTAAGGAGAAGCGGAAGATTGAAACATAGTTGCGAAGCCATGGAGTGGTCAAAAGGCATTGCTAAGACTCTTGGATAGGGACTTTAGAAATTTGGTGATGTTATCAAGGTAATATCCACTGTATCAACGAGCAGGGATAGGCGAAAAGGGGTATCACTGAAGTGGGACTAGGAGCTACAATTTGAATACTGGTTTTAACAGGAAGGATTCTGAACTACTACGAACTCAACTTTGGATTTGTGAATACTCTGCGTTTTATTTTCTCGGCCCGAGCATTGTGCGGAATTAGCGCGAGGGTGCATCTTGTCGCACATGCACTTGTGAAAATCTGGACTTGAAGTTAGTAAGTAAGTGGTGGAGCTCGAGCCAGACTGTAGGAAGTGCTTGATATTTTTTGGCGATGGAGACTATGTGTGATTTTTGCGGGGAAGGCCAGGCAACAGTGTACTGCCGAGCGGACTCAGCTCTGCTCTGCCTTTCGTGTGACCGGCACGTACACAGTGCAAATGCACTGTCGCAGCGTCACTCTCGCACTTTGCTATGTCATGGCTGCAACATACGCCCTGCTGTGGTTCGCTGCACAACCTGTCAAAGTTGTTTTTGTCAAACCTGCGACGACGACACACATAACTCTTCTGTAATTTCCGCTCAACACCAGCGGCACGTTTTGGAGTGCTTTACTGGGTGCCCTTCTGCAACTGAGCTTGCAGCTCTGTGGGCTTGCGATGACCGCAGTGATGTTGGTGCGACCATTGCATCAGACTCCCCTCGGGGGTTGAACAGTCAGTGGGGAGGAATTTCTGGTTCTACCCCCACCAGGTCGACTGCAGTAAGAGAGAACCAGATGAGTAGGGCACTAAGGGTGGAATCCAGTTCAGGAATTGCTGGCGTTATTAACATGTCTAGCGTCGTGCCTCCTCCGCTTGCCAAGGTAGATACCAATGTGCTTTATTTCCTTCTTTCCTTGCTTGTTGAGCTCTTCGATATGTGAGGGATGAAATCAACAGTCTCTGGTCTGAAGTCGCTTCTAAACTTCATTACATAGCCCTAATATTTCTAAGGGTTAGTTTGATATTCAAAGGCTCTAGTTTTTCTGTAGATTCATCCTGGAAAGTTTTTGTCAATATTTTCCCTCGTGTACATGTGATTCTTCTTTTCCACTAGCTTCCTGTATGCATTGTTTAGATATGGGATACGAAGGAGCTAGAGATGTAGAGAAGTTCGTTATAATATGAGTTTATTTGTTTGTACATGGACGATAGCACTTGCTTTTTTGTATTTCTTAACACCACATCTCCTATGTACCAGAGTTCAGTTCTCACGAGTAATCCAGAAGTGGGGCAACAAGAACAGGTTAGTGCTGAAAAAGGAATTTCTCAGCAGCTTCAAGTTCTCCAGGTCCAGGACCTGTCGCGACCTTCCCCGGCGTCATTGTCGGATCAACAGGCAAAACGACAATGCATGGAAACTCAGACTAGCATCCAGAAACAGCAAGAGTCTGAGCAGTGTTCACCGATTCCCGTTCGTGTACACTCGGACCAGCAGTCTGCACAAAATTCTCAAGGTGAATCTAGTACTGTAGTTGGTGATGGCCAGTCGATGAAGCTGGAGATTGGACCAAATGATATCGTAAACCAAGGTGGAACGGACTCCTTCTGGCGGAGCAATGCTTTAACTCAAGCCACTCAGGTATAATATCCTGAGTTCTAATACTCTTTTCGTTGGTACTTCATGATTGTCAAATTTTTCCGTCGCAATTGTGACTGGCCTATGCCCATTTTGCAAATCGCGTAACTGTTCCTTATGGCTGGCTGTGTAGATGTGGGGACAGAACATGCAGGACTTGGGAGTGTGTGGAGACGTGGCCGATCCATGTGACGATTTTAGTATGGCTGATGTGGATCTATTTTTTGACAATTACGAAGAAATGTTTTCCAGCGGCACAGCCCCTTCTGGGTCTACGTTTGAAGAAATGAGCCCACGACGCTCTTCCTTAGGTCAAGACGCCGCAAATGGTAGCAACGAACATGCGCGTATGCAGAGCATTCCTGAAGCAGAACTCTTCAAACCCATCAATCAAGTATGCTCTCTTGCTCAATTTACCATGACATGTCCAGGGTTATATCTTGAGGTTTTAGGTAGCTTACGAGCCAGATAATAACCTTCCAGGATCAGAGAGCTCATTAATTACGATTATAGCATGAAGTTCAGTGCCACATCACTGATCCTCGAAATTGTTTGCTAATATCTGTAGGGTACTGCAAGCACAGCCAATGATATCAAGTTCAGGGAGGACATGGTTAGGCCAGCAGGTCCTGGCCCAGGGCCACCTGAACTTCATGACATGGAAGTTTTAATGGCAATGAACGACATGGATGGAACTTCCTGTAACATGGGGTCGCAGTTTTCGGCAAGGCCAGCTTTAATTAGTCGCTCCCTGACATTTTCTGGACGGAGCGGTGACAGCGGCGACTACCAGGACTGTAATGCATCACCTCTGTTTTTCAGCTCCGGAGAGGCTTCTTTGGGCTCGAGGAGTCCAGACAGTATTTCCATTACCCAAGCACGTGACTCTGCAATGCTTCGTTACAAAGAGAAGAGAAAGAATCGCAGGCTTGTTCCGACTTCCTTCCCTTTTGAATTAAAACGTGCGAGTTTGTTTGGCTCTTTGTTGCAATTACGTACGAGATAGGCTTCAGTTTTATGTTCAGATATCTTTCTGATATCTCGTCTAATACTGCAGGTTTGACAAAAGGGTTCGGTACGAGTCTCGCAAAGCCCGTGCAGACATCCGCAAGAGGGTGAAGGGTCGGTTTGTGAAGGCAGGACAAGCCTATGATTACGATCCTTTAGCCACTACACGGAGCTTTTAGGTTGATCACCCTTCCGATACGAATGAACAGCAACAACCATTTTTGAGAGGTCTGCATCTCTTTGGGCCCTTGAAAATGGAAAAATGTACCCGGAGCATGCTGTTTCACTAGCTTGTGTGATACTGAAGGTACATTAGTGTCTGATGTTCTGCACATAGCTGTAGCAGGTTTAGCACATGGCAGGCAAGTCTAGTTCTTGACATAAAAGTTGCATCTTGAAGTTCATGTCCTTGAGCAAGGCCCTTGCTGACATGGACCTGCGCACGGGCTCAGTCACTGGTTAGGGTGGGCTGCCGATTGGGTGTTTCTGTGGACTGTTGAACATGTTTGGAGTCGTTGGTTGTGTCGCCGGATGGCCCGCCGTCTGTAGGCTCGATGTACCATATTAATTAACTTGGGTGTTCTGTCATCTCTTGGTTTTAGTTCTACCGTTGGCAGACTGTCTCACTGCATAGAGCAGCCTTTTTTTGTATGATCATAGGAACTCCATTGCATTGATAACTGCAACTGAGCTGGGAAGTTACGTTAGTTAAACTGTCTGTGCTTTGTCGACCTCAAGATACTGCTGTAAAATTCATGGTGTAGCATATCTTTTTACAAACAACTTACCAATGCTCATTCTGCACCCTTCAAGCTTAAATTCTCGCAGCTCTGCCGGTGATGGAGGATTGAGGACCGGACCTAGTTATTGTGACCGTGATGATTCTGGTGATTTATCTGGTAAAAGAATAATCTTGTAATGGCCACAAGTGGATGTGTGGTTGGACTTTCTTTGTATCGCTTTGTCATTGCATAGGGTACCTTTGTCTGCTTTTCCCCTGCATGCTTGAGCAGTGGGTAAGATGACTGGGCACCAGTGTTTCCAATTTCGCGTAGATTGCACCATCCATCAGCACCTTTGATGCTTTAGCATCAGGGTACCGCTTCCTTTTTCGCGTAATGATGCTAACCTAGTTTTTAGCGGACAGCATCTTGTTCTAGCTAAGAATCAGGCAATTTTGTCAGATGGCTGACTTGGTTGACTGAGTTTTCATCTTCACGCAGTATTCTCGATGATAATTAGGACTAGCTTAACTTTTAGTAGAATCTAGCGAGTATCCATCATTTCGACGTTACCAACTAGTTGGGCAATGCACTAAATTGTACAATTTCTTTTCTTATTTAACATTCATAAACAAATCTGAAAAGTATGCTGCAATTTGTTAAATCCATTATTAAATTATTTTGGCAAAAGCAAATTAATACATGTATGACTATGAACGGAAAAAGGAAAAGAAATAAAATTTAAATATGGACATATTTTCATGATAAAAAATTAATTAGAAATGATGTCAAGTACAAGAAGGTTGGAAAAACTTGAAGTAAGATTGAAGTACAACAAAGGTATTGATAAGATTAAAGATGGCTATGACCTTGCTTTTTTCATATAAATTGCTTAATAAGATCATAGAGAAACTTTTTAAAGGCAACAAGACTTATAAAACAAATATTCAACTACTAAAGTGTTTTTATGATAGATGGTCATATCCAACAAACTTCTAAAAGAAGTTTATATGACCACATGGCAAACCTAGTAGTACTTATAGAACTAATCTTTGCTTAAGAAACTTCTACAATAATTCACAAAAAAAGTTGTAAACTTTAATATTTTTTCTTATTATTATTTTTTATTTTTACTAATTAAAATAAGATATCTCATAATTTTATGATTTTATAATTTCATAATTTTATCTCTTCTTTGACATTTCATTTTTTGAAAAATAAATTCTATAAAGAATATTAATATTTTAAGTTGATTAAAAATTTAAAAGATATCTAATAGATAATTTGTATGTAAACAAAATAATCAAGATATGATGAATTTTTAAGTTTTGAAGTAAAAGACATAGAAGATAAGATTTATTTCTAAGAAGATAAGTGATTGCAATTATTAAATAACTAAACTACTATTATTATAGATTAAAAAAAATTAAAATATTTGATAGTGTAATTTTTCATTAAGTTCAATGGACTAAATGAAATAATAAATCAATTTTCATCTCTTTCCAAACTATTAATCTTTTAATTTATTTATTTTATTTTATCTTTAAAAAACATGTGAATATTTTAACTATTTGTATGATATATATTTAGCTTTTAAAATATATATATATATATATATATATATATATATATATATATTTTCTATAAAAATTAATAAATAAAATTATTAAATATTTATTTCTATAATTTTTAATTTTTAAAATATCAAGAATAATTAATAATAGATAAAATTATAATCAATATAATATAGTATTTTTAAGAAGAAGAATGTGATATCCTATTTTAAATAAATTTAATTGATAAAAGAAATTCAACTACTTAATTGGATAGTAATTAATGCTATACAAATGACATCCATTTAATATATTTTTTTCAATTTTTATCTTTTTTTTATTTTTTTATTTTAATAATTTACATGGAAGACCATCAAATTTAATTTCTTTAAAAGATTTTATTATTTTTAGGATTTTATTTATGATATTTAGTATTATTTTCTATTTTCATAATTATAATAAAAATCTAGATAGTTTTCAAATAAATAAAAAAAATTTATACAATCTTAAATTCAAGTATTGAAATTTGTTAATTTTGTAATTAGAAATCAAAAAAATCTTCTCGGTTAATAAATCTTCAAAACCTAGATTTAGAATAATTAAATTTTCGATATAAATATATAAATATATAAATATATTTTCTATTTTTAAATAAATAAACAAAATTTTTTGTTAATAATTATTTAAAAAAATTCCTTTTTTATTCATTATTTTACTATCAATATATTTTGATTGTACTAATAAGAAAAATTAATGAAATAAAAACTTAATGAAATAAAAAATTACTTGTATTATTATTTATTTTTGTTAATTTTATTATACTAATAGTGTAATTATAAAATGTTAATCTATTTATTTTTATTTGAATATTTAAAGTATGAAACTTAAAATCAAAAATAGTAAAAATAGTAAAAATTTTAAAATAAATTAATTAAATATATTTCCAACTATAAATTGTTTTATAATACAAAGATTATAATCTACTTCTTCTTTTAAAATATCATATTTTATTTTTATTAAAATTATCTAAATATAAATCTAATAAAAAAAAAAATTAACTCATGTATACTATAAAAAATGATAATAAGGATATCAAACTAGTAATATATTTTTAAAATAAAAAATAATCAAAAGAAATTTTCTTCAATTTGAGAAGATTTGAAAGACTTAAAACATGGTTAAAATATAAGACAAATATTGATAGGATTGAAAACAACATCAATCTATTTTACTCATATATGAATTGCTATAAAAGCTGTATAAGAAGTTATTAATGAAACAATTTTACAAAAATTCATGAATATGCTCATGTATATTTAATTAAAATAAAAGACTAAATATCAATCAATTAATTAAGTATCTATTAATAAAAATCACATATTTTAAGTAGATGAATTTTTTAATATCTTTTAAAAAAACTTCTTAGAAGCTTCATAGTCGCAGCTTTGACTTTATATGTATTTTTTGTTGATTGATAGATAATAAACATGGTCAAAAAATTAGCCACATATTATACATATTGGTAGTTTATAGTACAAGCTAATCATATGGCACATATATAGAAAACTTGCCTTGCAAGTTGAAACACACGTCTTGTAAGTTAGACACATGTTGGAAGTCTTATAGAATGTTGCCACATAGCTCTTAATTAGATAGTATTTGGAGAGGCAAGAGTAAAGTCTTCTTTACTCTCATCAATGCCTTTCTTATTTTTAGTCTTGCTTCAAGACTTTTAAATCTTTTTTTTTTTTTTTTGGCAATAGAAATTTTAATATAATATTATACCATCTTTGAATAATTATCTAGTTTTTTCAAGTCATACAAGAGTTTATTAATCTTTTGGTTCTTTAAAATTTATGTCTTTGATAGTTCGACAAGAATGATAACTTATTGTTCTTGTTTTGTTTATAAGTAAGTGAATTATGCCACATCTATAATTGGGTTTTAAAGGTTGTCGACTACCTACTTTTGAACTAACAGTCTAATTTTTTAACATTGATTTTTTTTCTTTAAAGAGAGTAGACTAATTTCTTTTTATGAAAACTTCATTTTATATTAGAAGATATAGATTATCCTTCTCTAATTTGATTTGTGACTTTATTTGAGTTTTTTATAAAAGAAAAAATTATAGATATTATTTTTTGTAAAAATAAAAATAAATTTGTAACTATTGTGGATTTTCAAAAATTTTTCAATATTCTTATGATAGAAACTTCTCATATTTCTAATGTTAATTATAGAGACAATATTCCTAAGCTTATAAAAGAAGTCAATAATGAAGTTTAAAATCAAGTTGGATTTTTAGGTGCACTTTTATCTAGAAGTGCTCTCTTTTGATTTGTACCTTTGTTGAAAAATGATTCAATGTTCATCTATGATTTGAGGTGGAAGAAGTCTTAGACTCAAGTTGGTACCAAAATAGGTTGAAATATCTTATTCATTGGTGCGGATATGATATTAGTGAACGCACATAGGAGACATCAAAGAATCTTACAAATGCAACAAAGAAAGTTGAAGTCTTTAATCAATGACATCCATCAAAACCAAGATGAAGAATAGCAAATCTTTGCTATAAAAAAAATAAGATCAAAGAAAAATAACATTCTACTTTCTATCTTTCATTGTAGCTTCTATGTATTTGTGATAAGATGGAGCACCAATGACCAACAGGTTCAACTCAAGAGCTTTCATTTGTGGACTTAATGGATGAGACATTGTGATTGTCACAACCTTCAAGACAACGGAATTGAGATGAAGATCTTCAAGAATGACATGTCCTTCTTCGAATAGATGGCGAGATAGAATGTGTTTGGTATCATGACCTTGGAAGAGAATTCCAATGTTTAGTGATTTTATTAGAAGTAGGAACGACCCCTGACAATGTTCCAAATGTTTATTTGAAGGAAGTTATGAAGGCCTCAACAATGACCAAATAACAGGGTGGTCTTCTTGCCATGGTATGGGACACTATAGATGGTTAAGAAGACCTATCAACCATCTTCAAAGAGAGCAAAGATTGGAGTATATAGCAAATACGATTTGTCGCATCTTGGACTTCTTTGACATATGAAGACCACTCCTCGTGGAACTCGTCCCTAGAAGGAGCAGTAATATCATGGACATACATATTTACCTCAATAGTTACTTATATGATTAAGTTGAAATATGTTAATATAGAATAATTTCATAATGTCTTCTAGAAAAGCTTCCTAGAAGCTTCATAGATGCGGTTTTGATTTTAGATGTGTTTGTAGGTTAGAAACTTGGCCAAAAAACTAACCATGTATTGGTAGCTTGTGGAATAAGTTATCTCCATGTAGTAGCTTGTGGAACAAGCCAACTACGTGGTGCATACATAGATAACTTGCCTTGCAAGATAAAACATGTAGCTAGCAAAGTCAATACATGTTGGAGGTCCTATAGGACATCACCACGTAGCTCTTATTTAGATAGTATATATGGAGGAAAGAGTGAAGCCTTCTTCATTCTTGTAAACGCCTTCTAGTCTTAGTCTTGTTTCAAGACTTTCTAGTTTTCTTGTTTTTAGCAATAGCCATTCTAGTTAATATTACATCACCTTTTGAGTGAATTTCTAGTTCTCTTCAGTAATAGAAGAGTGTATTGAGGATTCTCTTTATTCAAGATTCATGTCCTTGACAACACCTCCCTTCTTACAAGAACTACACTAGCTGTTGGTCCTTCTATTTTCTACTAGAAGAACCAATATTTTTACAATTTTGACTACACCATGGTGTTTAAAGATACCCAATTAGCTTAAGGACCTTGTATGGCCTTCAAATCTTACTCCATTTCTTCATAATGGCTTTCCAAGTGATAAAAGTCATTTTTACCAAGGTTTTGAAAATTCCTCTCAAAATTCCTAAAAATATTTAAAAAAAATTTAAAAAAATCTAAAAAATCTTATAATGATTTTATAATACTAATATATATTTAAGGCTATAATTTCCTATCTTGATGATTTTTTATGGTAAAAAAGTCAATTTAAATTTACTAAAAATCCTACTTTTTGTATAAATAACTAAAAAGACATGAGGTTTTTTCTCATATTTTTCTCTTTTTTTTTTCTAACTACTAACTAAAATTTATAGTGTTTTTTTAAGTAATACATATAGATGTAAGATCAAAATATATATATATATATATATATATATATATATGTTGATCTTAGTAACTAATCTTTATTACTTAATAATAAATAAAAATACTAAACCAACTAAAATAATTACGTCCAGGACTTACTAAGACTCCATTTCTTTTCCACTGATAGTAATTTGCTTCCTTTAATATCTTCTAAGCACATCTTTATCTAATAATTGTATTTTTTGCATTCTACATGCATTCTTTTGACCTAAAATAACTAACGAGTCAATTTAATGACTCAGACATGACGTCCATCTGGGATGACTTATAAAAGAAAAGCACCCAAAATTCACTTCTCAAAATGTAGTTGAATAAAAAGGGGATTTAACTAAAAAAGTTTTAACAACTATCTAAGTTAAGAATGAGTAAGTTGCTACTTGTTTGAAGGAATTAAAGTAGATTTTGTTCTATAGAATTAACTTAGAAAAAAGAAAATAAGATATCTAACTTAAGAACTAATGATTATAGAAAAAAAAATATGAGAAGATATTAATATCAACTTTCTAAGTCTTTTATATCTTTTGGGTATCAAGGTTGGTCTTTTCCTATAGTAATATTAGTTCATAGGGATAGCTCATTTTTTCCAACCAAATTCGAACCTGGGACACTTACTTAACAACCTCTCATGTGACCAACCCTTCTATATCCTTAGGATGATTTGAGAAGATTTAATAAATAATTTTTTAATTTTTAATTTTTTAATTTTTTAATTTTTTTTGAGAATCTAATCAAGTATCCATCTCTTTCACTTAGAATATCTCTAATTTTTTAGGTGAAGGAATTAAGTTGAAAGAAAGATAAGACAATTAAATATAATTATAGCTTATCTCAAACTCTAATGTTTTTGCTTTTTAAATTCCTTCCAATTTTGATAATTTGCCACATAAAAAATTAGATAAAGGTGAATTTGAAGATGAGCCATTTGACTTTGTATATGATAAAAATCACACTCTATATTCTTTACATCTATTTTCAGATATTCTAGTAGAAAAATCTTTCCTATTGAATGTTTGTAGCCAAACTGAATTATTTGGAAAGACTTCTTTAACTAAGTAGGGGCCTAACTATATGGCATCAAATTTTCCTAAAAAATCTAATTGCCTAGCATCTTATAAGAGGATTGACATGTCAAGCTTAAAGATTCTAACCTTGTGTTATTTGTCAAAGGTAATTTTTCTTCTTCTTTGAATTATCTCTATATGTTGAGCACTTCGTCTTCTGGCCTCATTTAGATCTTCTAATCATTCTAGCCTATCAATTAAAGATTTTTTATTCGACAATCTTTCAATCAAGGCAATACAAAGTGAAGAAATTTTAAACTCAATTGGTAAAATAGATTCTATGCTATAAACCAAGGAAAATGGAGTCTCTTTGGTTGTCACTTTAAACGTTGTTCTATAAGCCCACAAGGCTGCAAGGAGCTTTGTATCTCAATCTCTTTTAGATGTTGTGGCATTTTTCCTAAGGATATTGATTACATTTGATTTACTCTTTTTGTATGTCTATTTGTTTGAGGGTGATAAGGAGTAGTTTTTCTATAGTCAATTTTAAATCAAAAGGTCAAATCTTCTATGACTTCATTTAAGAAATATTTACTTCTATCACTAATTAAGATTTTTGGACATCTAAACCTAATGATGATTTGTTCATAGAAAAATTTGGCAGCTTATTTGGCATCATTGGCCTTAACTACCTTTGCCTTAGCTTACTTGGTCAAGTATTTGGTTGCTACCACTATGTGTTTCATACCACTAGTGGAATTAGGATGAATCTCTTTAATATAATGAATTTTTCATTTTTCAAAGGGAACTAAAGGTAGGGACACATAGAGAGGCAAATTCATCTTTAGATCATTCCTAGTATATTGTTGGCATGTGTTGCATATCTTAGTATATCTATGTATATCTTGGAATAATATAGGCCAATAATAACGTGCTCTAAGTATTTTTTGGCATGTTAAGGTTCTTGAAAAGTGACCCGCGTATGTACTATTATAACATGCTGATAGAATGATAGAAATTTCTTCTTCTATTATACACCCTCTTAACATCTCGCCAACTCTACGTCTATATAATTTGCTACCAATTATGACAAAGTATCTACTATTAATTCTTATCTTCTTACGTTTTATTTTAGAAAGATAAGGAGGCAAGGCTTGAATTTTCAAGAACTTGGTAATTAATTCATACCAAGTAGGTGTGGTTGAAACAATAAATAAGGTTTCATCTATCAATGTGTCATCAATTAGAGCTTCACCAATTTGATCTGACAGCCTAGATAAATGATCTGTTTGCTTATACATTCTTTTTGGCTTATATTCCACTGTATAATCAAATTCTTCTAATAGAAGTACCCACGTTGTAAGTCTACCACTTAAATCACCCTTATTCACAAGGTACTTGATTGCGATGTGATCCACAAAAAACACCACTGGATTTAAGAGAAGGTAATGTTTGAACTTCTTAGTAGAAAAAACTATGGCAAGGCATTCCCGTTTTGTGGTAGTATAATTCCTTACCATATGATTCAATTGCCTACTAATAAAGGCTATAGGAGAGTCCTTGCCTTTTTCTCTACTTGCTTGACACAACATGCTTCTTATGACTACAGATGAAGTATCACAAAGCACATCGAAGGACAATGACCAATTGAGGGGTCTTAAGATGGGAAAGGTACTAAGTTTATCTTTAAGGATATTAAATATCTCTTGGCATTTTTCACCCCATTCATACTTCACTTCTTTTTGTATTAGTCGAGTTATGGGCATGGAAAGTGTAGCATAATCTTGTATGACTTCTCGATACTACCTTATGTGTTTCAACATTCAACTTAAAAATAAACTTTTGACTATCTATAAAGTGAGAATATGAATTGCTTTATTTACACCAATAAAAAGAGATATAGAATACTTACCAAAGATGAAAACCTATTGGAATTTCTTACTTCAACAAAACCAAGCAAAATCAATCATAAGAAACAAACTTCACATTTATACACACTATTAGAAGTACCATCTTCCGGCAAACACACCAAAATGTAATTGTAAATTTCACCCCTCTATCCAAATTACAAGATGGCCTCAATTAAGAATTGCTTGTAATAGGTAGTGTGAAGTAAAAGATGCAATGAATAAGAAAAAAGAAGAAAAAAATACAAACAAGTGAAAGAAATGTTTACATGCAAATACACTCTATAACTTAGTCACAGTCTATTCACTATATTTTTGTTCAATAAAAAGTAAAAAGTAAAAATTACATTCTTAGATAGGTAAAATTCTTATATTTCCAATGGTGTAAAAAACATATAAATCCGAATTACTATTAGTAAGTTATGAAGGTTTGAAACAAGTAAATAAATAAATAAATAAGTGAAAATATTTTATCTCAAGGATAATTTGCTTACAAATCAAGGGTTCGAGCCTCACCAAGGCTCACATGTAGTGTATATGGGTTGTCCAAGAGAGGCTACGAGGCCTTAGTCTTATCTTCCAACTACCTTCAAGGTGCTACAAACCATATGGGACTTATGCTTCTTCCTTCCTACAAGAACTATACTAACTGCTGGTCCTTCTATTTTCTACTAGAAGAAACAACATTTTGACAATTTTGACTACACCATGATGTTTAAAAACACCCAATTAGCCTGAAGACCTTGAATGGCCTTCAAATCTTACTCCACTTCTTCATAATGGCTTCCCAAGTGGTAAAAGTTATTTTTACCAAGGTCTTCAAAATTACTCTCAAAATTCCTTAAAAATTTAAATAAATTCTAAATAAATTCTAAAAAATCTTATAATATTTCTATAATGCTAATATCCATTTAAGGCTAAAATTTCCTATCTTGATGATATTTCATAGTAAAAAAATCAATTTAAATCTATTAAAAATCTTACTTTTTGTATAAATAACTAAAAGGACATGAGGTTTTTTTTCATTTTTTTTTTATTTTCTAAATAATAATTAATATTCATAGTTTTTTTTTAAGTAATACATATAGATGGAAGATATTTTATATTGATCTTATTAACTAATCCTTATCTCAAGGATAAGAATTCGATGAAAGTAATTCAATAAGTGAGTCTTCACTCAAAAAAGGTAACAAAATATAAATAAATAAATATTTATATTGAAAGAGAAACTGGAATGGCTATTGCCAAAGATTAGAAAATATGAAGACTCTTAAAACTAGATTGGAAGCAAGAAAGGAGTTGACAAGAGTGAAGAAGGCTTCACTCTTGTCTCTATATACTATCTAACTAGTGGCGACGTTCTATAGGACCTCTAATATGTGTTGACATTGTAGGATACATGCCTTGAGTTATAAGATAAATTTTTCTACGTGTGGGCCACATAGTTCGCTTGGTCTTCAAGCTAACAACATGTGTGGCACATGGCAAACTTGTTGACGACGTTTCTAATCCAAAAAGTCAATTAAAGACACCTATGAAATTAAACCAGTATCTATGAAGCTTCTAGGAAGCTTTCATATCAAATACTATAGAATTAACTTACTTTTACTTACTTTTACTTACTTCTACCTCTTTATATATGTAATTACTGGCTTACATGAGTATGTCCGTGACATTACCCTCCCTTCTAGGAATGAGTTTCACAAGGAGCGGTCATCATATGTTGAGGAAATCTATGATGTGACAAATTATATTCACCACATACTCTTATCTTTGTTCTCTTTGAAGATGATTGATAGGGCCTCTCAATCATCGGTAGTGTCTCATACCAGGACAGGAAGACCACCCAATTATTTGATCATTATTGAGGCCTTCATAACTTCCTTCGAATAGAACATTTAGAACACCATCAGTAGTTGTTCCTATCTCTATTAAAATCACCAAACATTGGGAGTCCCTTCCCAAGTCGTGATACCAAACGCGTTGTATCTCGCCATCTATTCGAAAAAGAACATGTCATTTTTGAAGATCTTCATCTTGATTGCATCATCTTGAAGGTTGTGATAATCGTAATGTCTCATCCAGCACGTCAGCAAATGAAGGCTCTTGAGTTGAATCCGCTGGTTGTTGGTTCTCCATCTCTTGAGCATCACAACAACAAAGAAGCTACAAACAAGGATTGAAAGTACAATATTATTTTTCCTAGATGTTGTTTCTTTTATAAAAAAGATTTTCATCTTGATTTTGATGGATGTCGTCAATGAAAAGCCTTCATCGCATTTGCTGCATTTGTAAGATTCTTTACTGGCTCACATGTGCATTCATTAATATCATATCTGTGCCAATGGACAAGATATTCTAATTTATTTTGATGCTGCCTTGAATCTAAGACTTCTTCTACTTCAAAGTCTTTATTATTGTCTACTTCTATAGGAGGAGGTGGAGCTTGTCGTCTTCTTGGTATATCCATTGTCTTGTATGATTCAAGAAGAGACATGTAGAATACTAGATGGATTTTTATTGACTCCAATAGATGTAAACAATATGCAACTCGATTGATTTGTGCAGAAATAGAAAATAGTCTAAGCCTTCGATAGTCCAACTTGTCACAAGGACAAGTGGTCTTGATATTACAATGAAGTAGCCATACCTTATCACTCAAGTAGAATGGTAGTTGTTTCTTTCGATAGACATCTGCATTGACCTTTTGTTGTTCTTGAGCTTCTTTTAACTATGCCTTCAATGTTGCATGTAGCTCTGACAAATGAATTGTCAAATCTTTTGCAGCAGGATTATCAACTTTTGAAAAGTCAAAAGTACTAAGTTGTGGATGATAACCATAATTAGTAAAGAAAGGTATTTGTTTTGTAGAAAAATGTATTGTATTATTACAAGCAAACTCTACCAATGGCAAAAGAGTTGTCCAATCATCTTGTTGGTAATTAATGATACATCTTAAATATTGCTCCAAAACTTGATTAACATGCACCGTTTGTCCATCGATTTGAAGATGGAATGTTGAAGATAATTTTATATCCACTTTTAGAATCTTGAAAAGAGTCTGCTAAAAACTCGATACAAATTGAGTTCGTCTATCTGATATAATACCCTTGGATAATCCATGATAGCGATAGATATTGTCAAGCAAGAGCTTAGTTGTTTCTTCACTTATGATAGATTTTGTATTTGGTACAAAATGTGCCATCTTGGTAAAATTATCTACTATAATGAATATAGAGTCATAAGAACCTGTGATTCAAAGATCCATGATGAAGTCCATAGAAACAGAAGACCATGGTTATTCTGGAATGGATAATGGCTGAAGAAGTCCAAAAGGTCGATGAGGAGGAGTTTTTGATCTTGAACAAACATCACATGATTGTACAAATTCTTTGACTGCCTTCCACATTTGAGGCCACCAAAAATCCTTAGATATTAGTTCCAAAGTCTTATTGTATCCAAAATGTCCTATTGCTGGAAAGTTGTGACAAGCTTGAAGAACACGTAAACATGCTTCTCCTTGTGGAACATATAGGCATCCTTCGAAATAGAGTAGATTATTCTTGAACTCGAATTTAAAGGGATCATGAGATCTAAAAGAATCATTCTTGATATCATGAGTAAGAGGGTCTGAAGACATACTTAACTGAACTTGCTTAAAAATAGTTAAATCAATAGTCAATGTTGATTTTATTACTCGAAGATGAAATTGCTCTAACTTCAAGAGAACCATTCTTTGTTGCTCAAAAGTTGCATCTCCTTCTTTTGGTGTAAGATAAGAACGTCTAAACAAGGCATTGGACAAATCTTGTTGTTTTCTTGGTCGATAAGTGATGATGAACTCGAATCTTGATAAAGACATGCTCCAACGAGCTTGGCGATAATTTAATACGTGTGCTGACATGAAATACTCGAGATTCTTGTGATCCGTATACACGGTGACTAGATTGGAAGCGTCTTCTAGATAATGACGCTATTCTTGAAAAGAATCTACAATTGCAAGAAGTTCTTTACCATAGATCTCATAATTGATTTCTGCTGTTGAGAATTTTTTTGAATGAAAGGCTACTAGATGAAGTTTGTCATTTGTTCCCATTTGTGACAAAACTGCACCCAAAACAAAGTCTGATGCATCTGTTTTTATAAAGAATGCTTTGGAAAAATCAACACGATATAAGATTGATGCAGAAATAAACGTTGTCTTCAAAGATTCAAAAGCAACTTCCGCTTCTTGATTCTATTGGAGTTTGTCTTTACAAGTCAAATGTGTAAGTGGAGTTACAACTAGAGAGAAGTCTTTGATGAAGATCCGATAGTAGTTGGCAAATTCCAAAAAGCATTGGACATTTCTTACTGTTTTTGAGATCTTTCAATCTATAATAGTTTGAGCTTTCCTAGAATCCATCATAAGTCCATCATTTGAAATGATGTAACCTAAGAAATCAACTTGAATAGTGTGGAATACACACTTTTCTATCTTGGCATAGAGTCCTACATCTCTTAATTTTTGTAACACATAACGAAGATGAAGTTCATGTTCTCATGGATTCTTAGAATAGATCAAGATGTCATCTACATAACAGACCACAAAATCGTCCAAAAACTCTCAAAAAATATCATTCATTAGATGTTGAAAAGCTGTTGGTGCATTTGTAAGTCCAAAAGGTATGACATTGTATTCAAAATGTTCATATCTAGTTTGATACGTAGTCTTCCATTCATCTCCTTCTTTGATGCGTACTAGATTGTATACTTTCCGGAGATCTATTTTTGTATAGATCTTAGCTTGATTCAATTGATCAAGAAGTCTAAATATTAAAGGTAGTAGATACTTGTTCTTGATGGTAATCTTGTTGAGTCCTCGATAATAAAGACACATATGTAATGATCCATCTTTTTTCTTCACAAATAGAATTGGAGCTCCTACCGGAGATTTAGAATGACCTATGAAATTCTTAGCTAGATTTTCTTCAATATACTCTTTGAGTTCAGTCAACTCATTTTTGTGATAAACTGTAGATTGGTTCGAGTAGCGGTTGTGCTCTTTCTTGAAGGTCAATTGAGCAATTAGAGAGACAATGTTCCAGTAGTGTATACACATTTTTTTTTTTGAATATATCTTAAAATTCTTGATATTTGCTTGGAATGGCACTTGAAGTCTTTCCACCAGTAGAAACAGGTGTGGTATAAATAATATATGGTGATTCTGTCATAGTAGCAACAAAAAAGCTTTTACACCAATAAACATGGGTTTAAGTGAATTGGACTTATGAATCTCTACTTGATTAACTACTTTATTAATTATACTTTTAGACAAAGTAAGAGTTCGAGAAATCCAATCTATTTGAGGGTTGTATTTTTTTAACCACGATAAACCTAAAATGACTGGATTAGAGGGAGATTTAATAATATTAATTACTAAAAAGCTATTATGACCATTAATTATTACTTCTATAGGAAGGGTTTTGTGAATAATATCTCCAAAAGATAATGGACGACCATCTATGACTTCTACATGAACAAGTTTAGTTTTCTTTACTAAAGATATGCTATGTTTTTTAGTAAATTCTTCATCTAAGAAACACGCTGAGGCTCCTGAATCTAGCAAGGCACAAGCTTTGTAATATTTCGGTTCTGAAGTAACATTTAATGTAAAATAAGAAGAGGGTTCTGAGGAGAGAATATGACCTTTACTAGATGTCGTGCAAGGTTCTAGCCACACGGTCCCTTTTGTAGCTGGACAAACTCATTTTTCAACATATTATCTTCTTTGATAGCCATACTCTTCATTTTGTGATTGCGTCATTTCTTTGGACAATGTTGAGCAGTGTGTTTTGATTCTCTATATTATAAATATAATCCTTCTTGACGATGACGAGTCTTTTCTTGTTCAATAAGAGGTTTGAAATGTACTGCATCAATTTGCATATCCTCTACTTCCGAAGGTATGTGTTGAAGAGATATTGATATTAAAATTGAATTATAGTAACGTTGAGGTCCACTTGTATGGTTCTCAGATCAAAATTCAAAAAGACGATTGTCGCACTTCATAGCAAAGTTAATTGCTTGACTCAATGTTTGAGGATCATGTAAGTTGAGTATTAATTTTTTTTACCTCATATTGTAATCCGTAGAAAAATTGGCTAATAAGTGCAACATCATCCCACTTGATATCAGTTATAAGTTGTCAAAATTGTGAAGCATATAACATTACTGAATGATTGCCTTGTTATAAAATATGGATCTTATTGGTTGTAACACAAAGTGCATCATGTTCTCCATATATCAATCAAAACTCCACCAGAAAAGCCTCTAGATTATCCAATATTAGTTCTCATCATTCAAGAAAAGATGAAAACCACGATAGTGTTGAACTTGAAAGAAGCATTTTAATGAATCTAACTTGCAATCCTGGAGTTTGATAGCTTTGGGGTTGAAGTTCAATCACAAGTTGCACTTGATTGATAAATCCTCAAAACTTGGATCTTGTACCATCAAACTTCTTGGATAGGATAATTCTTGGTTCTTTAACATTGGAAGGGTCTTATACCATTGGAGAAGAGACATGATTTGGTACAGATGTTGAAGCAGCTCCAATCATTTCTATATCTTCACTTCTTGCCAATCTTATTGCTTCTTGTGGTGGTAAATTGAGTTGATGCATCGCAAGCATTAACTCCCTCAATTGCTCTTGTATTTGTGCCATTGCGCTCTTCATTTCTGCAAGTTTAGCCATGATAACACTTAGAAAAGAGAAGATGTCTAATATCACTCAAGACAAATAGAAGAGATGGCTTGAGAATAAAGAAAATACTAAAGACAATATCAATTTAGAAGAAGGTAATCCACAACTTCTAATATGCTTGTATCTTATCAAAAAAAGGGATAATCCATTCTTAATCAAGATAAGACAAAGCTCTGATATTGTAAGTGTACTCTTGTCAATTTGTCAAGGACAAGAACTCGATGAAAAGTAATTCAGACAAGTGAATCTTTACTCAAAGAAAGGTAACAAAATATAAATAAACAAATATGTATATTGAAAGAGAAACTGGAATGGCTAATGCCAAAGACTAGAAAACATGAAGACTCCTAAAATTAGACTAGAAGCAAGAAAAGAATTGACAAGAGTGAAGAAGGCTTCACTCTTGTCTCTATATATACTATCTAACTAGGGACTACATGGTAATGTTCTATAGGACCTCTAATATGTGTTGACTTTGTAGGACACATGCCTTGACTTACAAGGCAAGTTTTTCTACGTGTGGGCCATATAGTTAGCTTGGTCTTCAAGCTAACAACATGTGTGGCACATGGCCAACTTGTTGACCACATTTCTAATCCAAAAAGTCAATTAAAGACATCTATGAAGTCAAAGCAACATCTATGAAGCTTCTAAGAAACTTCCATATTAAATACTATAGAATTAACTTATTTTTATTTATTTTTATTTACTTCTATCTATTTATATATGTAATTATTGGCTTACATGAATATGTCTATGATAATTTATTACTTAATAATAAATAATAATATGAAACCTACTAAAATAATTACCTCCATGACTTACTAAGACTCCATTTTTTTTTTCACTAATAGTATTCTGCTTCCTTCAACATCTTTTAAGCACATCTTCACTTAAAAATTGTAATTTTTACACTCTTTTGACCTAAAACAACTAGTGAGACAATTTAATGACTTATAATGACTTTTGTACTTTCAATACTAAACAAGATCATTTGAAATGCCTAAGTAAATGTTTGGATCAATGTGCTATATACGGGATATCATTGAACTTTGATGAATGCTAATTTGGTGTTTTATTAGGAAAACTCTTGGAACACATAGTCTCCTGACGTAGTATTGCCACTGATCTAGATAAAGTTTAGTACATAATAAACCTACCAAGATCAAAGACAATATCGGATGTTCGTTGTTTTGTTGGCCATGTTAGTTATTATTGAAAATTTATTCATTCATTTGTACTCCTCTGTCAACCTCCGACTAATCTTTTCAAAAAACCCATGTCAGATGGGACCTGTCCAATTTGGATCAAAGAGTGTACAATGGCATTTGAAGAGTTGAAGCAAAAATTGGTATTTGTACTATTATTAGTTGTTCTTTGTTGAACAAAGCCATTTCATATGTATGTTGATGCATCCAATGTTACTATTAGATCTGAGTTAAATTAGAAGGATAAAAATAGAATAAATCGTCCAATATATTATGTCAATTGATAATTGGTGGCTACCGAACGAAATTACACTATTATTGCATGGGAAGCTTTGGGCATGATATATTCGGTTCAAAAATTTTGACATTATTTATTGGATTATCCATTCATATTTTATATAGATCATGATGCCCTAAAATACATGATAAATAAGCCTCAATTGAGTGGACGTATTACCAAATGAGTATTACTACTACAAGAATTTAATTTTACTATTATCATAAGACTTGGGAAGAACCATGTGAATGATGACCATTTATCCTGGTTGTCCAATATCCTGGGCAATGAACATATTCTTGATATACTTTTTGATACTAATTTATTTGCTCTGGATGTGATTTCATCGGAATATAGTAAAATAATTCAATTTTTGACATTCCAAATATTTCTACTTACATTTAGGGAGAAGCTTTAGAAATACTTAATTTTGAAAAGTGCACCATATACAATGATTGGTGATGCTTTATATAAACAAGGAAAAGATGGCATTTTACGATGTTGTGCCTTTCAAAGTGAAGTATAGTAGATATTGGATGGTTGCCACTTAAATAGTTGTGGTGGACATTTTATAGGTGATAGTATTGCTCGAAAAGGTTTAATAGCTAGATATTGGTAGTCAACAATGTTTTCAGATGCACACCAATATGCTCGCCACTGTGATCTATAACAAAGAATTGGTCGATCAGCTAGCATTTTTGCCATGCCGTTAGTATCAATTTTGGTCCAAGCATTGTTTAAATAATGAGAAATTGATTTTGTTGGACTAATTATACCAGCGTCATGATATGGACAAAAGTGGTATATTTTAGTTGCCACTGACTATATAACCAAATGGACAGAGGTTGTTGCAACATGACATGATAATGCAAATACTATGGCCCCTTTTCTATACAAGAATATTATCACTCAGTTTGGATGTCCTAAAGAATTGGTTAGTGATCTAGAATTCTATTTCATTAATTCTACAATTATAGCTTTAATGGATATTTACAAAATCAAGTAGAGGAAAATAACTCTATCTCATCCTATAGCCAATGGAAAAATAGAAAAGACCAACAATATTTTATGCAAGATATTAACTAAGACTATTTTGGAAGCAAGCACATATTGGGATACCAAATTATTTGTAGCCTTATGGATATATCGTACAACATATAAAGTGACAACCAATTCCACTTCGTTCAAATTGGTTTATGGACAAGAAGTACTCTTACCTATCAAACTGGAAGTACAGAGTTCATGGATCGCATTGCATGAATGATTGAGTGATAAAGAGCCCGTGCACTACGAGTTGGCAAAATTGAAAGAATTGGATGAAATTTGGGCTATTGCTCTTTTAATGATGGAAGCTACTGAAAAAAAATAGAAGAGTCACTACGATAGTAAACTACGACTTAAGAATTTTATGCCCAATGATTTGGTCTTGCTTTATGATAGTCATTTTAATACTTTTTTATGATGATTTTAAGTTCGATAGCATGGTCCGTATCATGCGGTTGAAGGATTTTCTAATAGGTCAGTCCAATTAGAAGATTTTATGGACCATCAATTTAGTACATATATTAACAAGCACCGATTATGGGTGTATTATACTTAAAATCCGAGACGAGTTTCAATTTTTTTTTTAAGGGCTATACTTATTGATATAGGTAGACTAGGATATAGAGGTGGTTGAAAGGATAGTTAGAGATGTAATTAGTCGTAGGTCAGATGGATCTCCGGAAGAAATGGACAATATAGATAACATATTGTTGTTATCACTACTAGGTAAAAGAATAGAAGTGGGGCACCCATTCAAGGTGATTCTGTGGTATCGCATTCTATTGTTATTTTTCTGTGTTACAATTTCTTATGTTTTGGAAGTATTGGAGAGTAGCATTGACGGTTAGAGCTTGAAAGAGTGTGTGTCATGGCGATTGAGAGTGCAAAGAGAGCTATGAATAAAGAGAAAAGTAGCCAAAATGTGAAAGCTAAACGTAATTTGGGACCACCATCCATAGCAATCGTTACCAATATGGAGCCTATGAAATTAGAGATTTGCTAGACACTAAGAAGAATATGAGATTTTTGAAATGCAAAAATGTTTCAATTTTTGTGAAGGTCAGATAGCTTACCATTAATTAATATGGCATTAGTAGAAGAATACATTGCAAACTATGACCCAAAGCATGGATCGAGTATCGTACAAGGACACATTATCAATATTGATGAGAAGATCCTAGAAAAGGTGTTGTATCTTCCAATTGGAGAGCTTGCGGTGGAGGCAATGGACTCAAGCGATTTCAGCCCAAGAGCATTTTTCAAAGGTGGAATGTCATCATTTGAGAAGAATCAAGGTTGGCGAACAACTGAAGCAATTACACCAGAGCTCATGGAATAGATGCACTTCGTGCTGAGGCATTTAGGATTGTATCAATACGACATGTATATGTGAAGACAGTTAATGTTTGCAATAGTAGGAATGCTTGACGAGATGGTATTTAATTGAGCAGCTTATGTAGCAACCCGTATTCATGCAAAAATGGGATCTAAGTAAAAAATAGAGAAATTTACAACATTGCTCTATTCCAACAATGCGTATGCCATGATTGCATTTACATTGAGTCAAGCAATGCTAATAGCAGAGAGAAATGTACCCTTGGTAGTGCCTCAATAAGGTGAACAAAATTTATTGGCACTGATTGCCAATTCAGGGGATGTAGTATACAAAATTGAAGAATCCAGTTGTACATTGGTACAAGAGGCACTTCCAAAAGTTACACCAGAACTAATTCCAATTAGTTTGATAGTGGAAGAAGAAAATGAAGTCCCAATTTTGTTAGATATCAATCGATTGGCATTTCCATAGAGCCGAGTACTGGAAGGTATACATCTTAAGAATGCTTTATCGAAGTATATTTCACAAATATATTATATGATATGAGTATTGGATGTAGACGACAGTATTAAATAGGAATTGGAAGCAAGCAAAAAAGTGATATCAGAGTAGAACGAAAGAATTGCAGAGAAAGAACGGATCATCCAAGTGAATGTAGAGTCCAAGTTGATATTAGAAATGAGGTTTTTAGAGAAATAGGAAGCTTAGACAAAAGAAAAAAAATACATCTTAAAGATTGTGGAAGATCAATAAGACGAATTGCTTTAGAATCACCATACATAGAATTTGGAATGGAAGAAAGTTAAGTATCAGTTGCAAGCAAAATAAAAAAAGGTAGAGTTCTTGGCACAAAAGAAAGCAATATTAAGGGACCAATACAGATGTGGAATGGAGGCATTGAACACTAAGGTGACAAAATTGGCAAATGAATTAGTCAATATTGGTCAGTCATAAGTATCGATGATGCCAGTTTTTGAAGTTTCAAAATGAATGATTCAGCATCAGTACCAATTAGAATTGAAAGATGTCAAAATCCTAAAATTAGAGGCTCAAGTCTATGTATACAATAAAGACCTTTCAGTCTAGTTAAGGAAGGAGCCGATGGAAGGATTAGAAGAGGATGAAAGTTTACATATGGAATCAAAATTGGTAGAACCAACAACAAATAATGCGGTAGTTGATCAACTGGATGGACCAGAGAGAAAGCAATTTGATAGAGTTTTTTTTAGTTTTTTTTAGATATGTATCAATTTTGTATTTGCAAGGTCGCTACACAGTTAGGATTGGAGCTATGTAGAAGGGATAGAAATTTATTTTTGTAAGATATTGATAAAATAGATTAATCATTCCTAAGATAGTCAATTTAATAAGATGGGTGATTGATTTAGCTATAAAAAATAGTTAAGTAGGAAATGACGGTTAAAAGCTAGAATTTCAAAAGTAAAGCATAAGTAAGTTGAAGAAGATATTGTAAGGGCCAGATTGTGATAGTCATGAGTCGAAGTAAGCTTGGTGCTACTTCTTTTATTTCTTTGTTGTTAAAGAATAATAGATAGTTTCTAAATATTGAAAAGTAAATTTGTGGAATAAATCAAAGATTGATTTATGAATTATTGATTATGTAATTGGAGTATTGTGTGATTGAATTATATGAGAAGTTATTGGAAGATTGATAATGGATGAAAGATTATAATTGTTGTTTATTGAGAGTTGTGTGTATTTTGATAGAAAAAGTTTGTGATTACAGAAATTATAAGAATTTAGATTAGTTGAAGTGAAGTCTATTATTTCTGGTATTGAATGGAATTTTTGTATTTTAAGCAATCTTTTGACAATGCAGGATTGCATATTATTGTTATCAGTTTATGAAGGAGTATTATTACTGGGAGAAAGCATTGTAGTATTTCTTGGTATTTTAGTGGTTCAAATTACAGTTAATTATATAATCCTAACATGTAAGCTCATGTAATAGTTTTTTCTTGTATTCGAATCTCCTTCTACAGGTTTATTTTGAAAGAAATTTGTAGAATAAGTAAAATAATAACTACATCATAATCTAGACTTGCCTAAAATCATGTCCTTAAGATCCATTCTACAATCTTTTCACATTGTAGATGTCTAAATATTCGAATGTCACGTCATTCTTGAAGAATGTGTATCTGAAGTATAGTATCATCACGTACATAAATCTTCTTTTTGAAATAGAGTAAGCCATTATTAAGATGGTAATCTTGATATTGCATATTTCCCACCTTTAACTAATTAGTAATTATTTTAAAATAAGAATCTTAATGCATAACTTCTTTCTATTTTTATTTTTCTAGTTAGATTTCAAATGATACTACTAATAGTAGTGACTTTTGCATAGTCTTCTAATTTGGACTTTAAGTTTGGTCTGTGCAATAAGATGTCTGGCACAATATATTGTGACATTTGCTTATATTTAAGTTTTGATTGTTGAAGAGCTATAATTTTTCTTTTTAATAATGATTTCATGATTTCATATTTTTTAGATGTCAATTGTATAGTAAATACCAATAGTCATTCTGTATAGTCACTAGTTTCTCTAATAGATAGTGTCACCACTTCTTTGTAGTATTTATAATTGCTAGTTGCTCTCATTTATGTACAAAGTAATTATGCTATGCCCTTCTAAGCTTGTGTGATTTATATGCCATAAATTGAAGGCTCCTACCAAAGTCTTATTGAAAGACTTTACCAATAGTAAAGTTGGAAGCATCAATGCCAAATATGTAGAGAAGGTTGAGATCATATAATTGGAATATTAGAATAGTAATGAGTGCCTCTTTCAACTTATCAAAGGCCCTTTTTTATTCCAGTTTCTACTCAAATGGGATACCTTTCTCTATTAGGCTTGTTAATAAGGCAAAAATGTATGCAAATTATGAAACAAAATAACAATAATATCTAGCAAGGCCTAAAAATGAGTAGACTTCAGAAACATCCTTGGAAGTTGATCAATCATCAATTGCTTTTATCTTATCTTACTTCATGCGCAGGTCCTCGGGGGGCACAACATGTTGCAAAAAGGTAACCTCTAACTTCTAAAGTTCACACTTTGATTGCTTGCAATAGAAGCAAATATCTAATGGCCAAAATAATACTTTTCATAGATACTACTCATACTTCTTAGAGGTTTTATTATAGACTAGGATATCATCAATGAAGATAATTACATACTTATCTGAAAGGTTCCAAAATAATCTGTTCATGTAATCTATGAAAGAGATTGTAGCATTAATAAGGCCAAAACATAAAACAAGTTATTTAAAATGTCCATAGTACATACAAAAGTCATCTTTTTTATATCCTCTTTTATAATAGGTGCTTGTTAATAGCCACTTTAAAGTCTAATTTACTAAAGATGATTCCACCTTGAAGTTGGTCAAAAAGATTATTCATACATGGAAGTGGATATGATTTTTTTCAGAGTCTACTTATTGAATCCTTGATAGTCGATGCAAAGCAAAAATCCACTATCATTTTTGGATATAAGGAGTACATGTATTTTTTATGGTAATATACTTTCTCAAATAAGTCTGTATTTTAAGAATTTTTCTGACATCTTCTGTAGCTCTTCAAGTTCATTTGGTGTTAGGTAATAAATTAGTTAACTTGTTGATTTGGCCCCAAAAAATAGTTTTATTTGGAAGAAAGCATCTTGATCAAGTGGCATGCCATTAGGTTAGTCGGTTGGAAAGACATCCCAATATTCATATATGAGTTGCTCTGCTTATTCTACTCATTTGATTGTCGTTCCTACCACTAAGGCAAGATTTGGAACCACCATTTATATTGATTACTTATATTATATTTGCTTCTTCATAAAAGTCATTTCTACAAGTAAGTCTTTATTGTAGATTGTTTTCTAATCTCATTCAATGCGGAAATACAAAAAATCATCTTACCTCTACCATCTTTGAAAGAGATTGTCTTTATTAGTCAATCAACTTGCTTATTTTCAACCTCTAGCTATGACATATCAAGAATAATATCATATCTAAGCTTTTTTATCATCAACTTCTTTCTTAAGGCATACGTGTTATTCAACCTCAAGATTTTTTTTTTACATGTCTCATTCAATACATTCTTTTGGTCATCTAGTAGGTATATATTTCATCCTTTGATCACCTTCATTTTAATTCCAAGTTGGTTGATAATCCCAGTCAAGATGTAATCCATAAGCACTCAACATAGTTGTCCTTTTAGTCGACATGTTAAACATATTAGTTAATCTTTTTAATAGTTGCCTAAGGCCATGTTGTTTGTCTTTAAAAAACAACAAGTATTTTGAATACCAACCCTCAATGTCTTTATTGAAAAGCCCCATTTTTTGTTTCATTTTATTATTGACTTAGTGAGTCTCAAAATTATAAATCTATGTTGATTTATTGATACCTAAATTTTGATGTTTTCAACAACCTCTAATTTCGTGGCCTAGCTCTTGTCAATAGAAACAAAATCCTTTATGTACCAATATTTGTTATCTTTGTAATTTCAATAATCCTTGCATGACATCAATCTTTATCAATAGTTGTTGTTATGCCATAATATTAGATAGGAGCATAAAACTTTGTATTATAGGTTGTGCTCCATGATTTTTAAAATCTATAGTATCGACCCTCTATGCTATCTTAATTACCTCCTTAAATATTTGTGGATCTCTTAATTCTACCTCTTGTTGGACCACAAGTTTCAAGTCTTATATAAACTAATCCATCATCTTTGTTTTTAAAATATTATCAATTTGGTGATATAGGGACTTGAATTAATAAACATAATCATGTATTGACCTAGATTGTGTAAAGTTAGCCAACTGATTATCTACTATCTTCTTTACATTGATGGGCCAAAATTGACTCCTAAACTTGGTCTTAAATTCCTCTCAATCACAATATCCACCTTCAGCTCCATAGCTTTGCTTTCTATGTCGCCTTCAAATGGTTGCCATATCTATCAAATAGCTAGCGGCATATATAATTTCTTTAGCGGTCTTTGCTCCAAATAGTTGGAAGTATTGTTGTATGTTAAAGAGCTATTGGAATATATCTTCTTGTCTTGAAGTTTCTAAGTATGTATCAGTCTTACTTAATTATAGCGTAGAAGATGTTGATTCTCTTATCCTAGAGGCTTCTATTTATCCTTGCAGAGTAGCTATCTGGCCTAGGAGGTGTTGTATTTGAATCTCTATCTTGGATTGCTTTGTTATATCTTTCATGCTGTAATTTTCTTACTAAACTTTTTTTCTATAATACCTTCTCTCTTTCTAGCTAATTTCTTAAAAGTAGCTCATGATAGCTCCAAAATAGTACCTAATGTGATTTCAATAAGTGATCTTTAACTAAATGGTGAATATCAATACACTACCAAAGAATATATTAATACTTGCTTTGATACCAATGAAATAAGATTGAATTATCTCTAAGATCTAAAACCCTTTCAATCTATAGTAATATAAATACCATCACAATGTAGAATAATGTACACAAAAATAAAACTAAATAGAACTAAATAAAATGGAGTATAAAAGATAAAATAGAGCAAAATAAAATTGAACAAAAAAGTATAAAATCAAACTTTACTAAAAGAAAGGAACCAAAGCCATACCTAATTGGATACTCAAATGGCCTTAGCTAGTCATATTTATACTTTTTTTAACCATCTTGTAACTTTTTAGAATGTTTATAATTATAGACTCTAGTTAGATAACTATCTTAAATATTTTTTAGAATATTCTATGGTGGATCCTACATAGACCCTAGCCCCAATTCTAAAAACTTTTAAATAGGATTAGCTAAGGCCATGTTATACTAATCTTAATTCTCTTTTACCTTCCATTGAATCAAGAAAACATATCACAGGCATATAGTGCACTCATTATACACAACCAAGATACTTGGCCTAATTTTGAAATCCTATGCTCACAGAAAAAACGAAATTTTCAACCATATATGCCTCTACATAAAAATCAACTTTTCTTAAGGCATAATTTAGGGCAATAAAGATTTAATTCTAAAAACTGTGATTTTAGGAATCAAGTAAGAGAATAAGTGGATTTTCAAGCATTTTACAAGAAAAACCTCCCACTTGGCTAATGTTGGATTGAAAATCAAGTAAAGTATGGAAATTATGGTAATAACTATTTTGCATAGTTCTATAGAAAATATGATAGAATAATTCCTTTACAACCTCCACTTAATAATTATATTCAACAATCTTAAGACAATCATAGTGAAGCAAAAGAACCTTCAAGAGATATTAACTTGAAGCTCCCAAATTTATATTATGACTATGAAAATATTAGATAGAATTAGATTGTATCTAGTAAACTTCAAATGAATTTTTGATATATCCTACTTAATCCTAATCTGAGCCAAAATCAAAATCAAAATCCTTCTAATTAATTAAAATATGGCCAAAGATCTTAGGATGTGAGGTTTATATATCAATCCATAAGAGAGTTAAAAGAGAGTCAAAATCCCTCACAACCTATTGTCTATCAAGTTTTTTTCTAAAATTAAATTAAGATATTCTAACCCAAATTTAGATTTATTTTAAATATTCTATGATATTTTATAAGAAAAATTAGAATTAAATATAAATACATATTTATATAAAATCTATCTAATTATTTTTTGATTAAATATATTTATATATGAAGAATAAAATCATACATTAAAATTTTGTATTTTAAAATATTTATCTAAAAAGAAATATTCCTTGACTAATAGAAGTTTGATGCAATGAATACTATTGAATCTTTGAGAATTCTTATGATATAATATTCAAATAGATCAAAATTATTGAATGTTTAGATTTTTATTTTTTATGTACTAAGTCAATTATGTAAGAAACCGATCAATTGTACAAATTAATCCAAAAATATTTTAGAATGTGTGTTCACTAGTCTAATATCAAGTATATCATTTAATATTTAAAATCAAAGTAGAAATAAAAAGAAGTTATTAATTCTATATACAATGTAGTTTTAAAGTCATAATATAACTATAATATATTTATAAATATTTAAATATATAAAGAATTATCAAGAAGTAACTTTTTGTAATAGATAATAAATTAGATATGAATTATAAGCTTATAATATTACAGCCTATATTATTTCTTGAACACAAGAAAACAAGGAAAAATTGTACTTACTTTAATATAATTACATTTTGATATTAGACAATTTTTTTGGCATTAAATATTTAAGAAATACTTAAAAAATAAAATATGTATATGTGCATATAGATATAGATATATGTATTAACACTAATATATAAATTGATTTAGAACCTTAAATAATTATTTATTTTTCTTTAAAATTAAATACATCACTTTAAAAATAAATTTTAATATGAATATTTTTTAAATTTTCAAATAAATCAATTTAATTCAAAGTGCTTATTACAAATTTCAGAATTAATTCTATTAATGGATTGCCAAACTAATTTATTCATGTTTTCAAAAAAATATTATTCATTAGCTTAAATAAGAAGTTATTAGAAACTTATAAAAAAAATCTTTATAAGTTTAAGTAACATGTAGATATACAGATGTAAGTACGTGTGTATGTATGTACGTATGAACACACTCGTATATAAATATCTACAAGCTTAAAATTATATTTGGCCTTATTACACTTTTTCTTTAATCCTTCTTTTAGTTTGGATAGCAATTCTACTTCTATTAACATGATTATTTGGTTCAGTGTTCTGCTTTTAAAAAAACTGTGTTTGTTGCAACTTCAAATTTTTTTGTGCATGAATAATTTTAGTGATTAAGATATCAATTTCTGCTCTAAAAACTCATTTTTACCATGTAATTATCAATTATAAAATATATTATTTTTTAAGATATTATCATAAATAATTCAAAAGAATTATATGAAAAAATCTGCATCCAAATCAAGGTATTATTCTCAAGAAATATAATTAAGAATATGGAATGTTCGCTAGTAAAGCCAGCCAGGTAGACAAAGCAATGTAGGACGGCAATGGAGGTCCAGGCCAGGTCGCGGGCCAGGTCGCGAGCCGGGCGAAGGCGGTGCACAGGTTCCACCCGTGGGCCTGACCTGGCCCTTTCCACCTGGGGAGAGAGGCTCTTGTCGGGAATGCGGCTCTCGATCCGATCCATGCCACGTCAGATTCTCCCTTTGCGTGGGTTGAACATCAGTGCCCGGTCACAAGGCCTCGCAGGTTCGGCGGAACGGGCCCGGTCTTCCATCACTCCACGACAACCCTGTTCAGTACCCCATGCAGAGTCAGTCAGACATTTTTTCATTCATCCACTTTGTTCCTGCTGACGGTTCTCCAACTCTATCGTAATGTGGATTCTCAATTCTCATTTATGTAGCTAAACAAGTTGTCTAATTGCTTGTTGAATGCCTTATTCTATTTGTAGTAAAATTTCATCTATCTTAGCTTTAGTAGGAGTTCTGTAACACCCACCCATAATAAATAAAGGGGTGTTAATACGGTGCTAGATTAAAAATACTGTGACCAAGATTCAATCTAGTATTAATGTTGAATTAATATTGATGATGATGATGATGATGCATTTGCTAATTCAAATGAAATCAAGTTAGTATTAATTATTTTGATGTAAGTTAATTAAAATTTAAAAAACTTATATTCAAGAGATTATTGGTTGTAGCTTTTAAAAAATTAAAATCGATTGAGCAATAATTTTAGGAATGCATGACAAAGACAATGGTGGAGCTCAAACAACACCAATTCTCTATTAAACAACTCAAACAATAGATGAATAAATTACAGGAGGTCCAAGATCTTCCTTGCATTCTCTTAATGAAATCTCTGATAATTGTGACACAATTTTGGTTTTCTTAAAACCATTTTGCAAGGACTCTTTCCATCTTTGAATATTTAAAAATTTGTTGTTGTTTGTGGTTGAAAGTATTGTCTTCATCCAATCACAACATCTCAATTGAGCGCTTCAAGATTGATGAGGTTGCTGGCTCACTAACCTTAATATTGTGCTCTATTTTAAGCCAACACTGCATCTTGGTTTGCAAAAGCTAAGGATTTTTTCTGTAATCTTGTACACAACAATGCAGCTCTTGTTTGTCATTGTTGAGTGCTTTGAGCATTGTTAAGGCAAAGTCGTTGTTTGGTGAGTTTAGAGCAAAGAGCATAGGTCAGAAGTAACAGAGAGCACATTTTGGTCTATAACAAATGTTGCACAATTTGCCACCATGTCTTAGCTAATAATCTATATAAACTAATAGAGGTGTATTGGCCCCAACAATATTAGTTTATAGATATCCCATTGTATTATAAATAACAAGTACATGAACTTTTGAAGTAGGAAAAAGCATTATATAGTATTCGTGGCAAAAAAGAAAAAGAAAAAATCTTTATAAGAGGATAAGTGTTATAGATAAAACTTATATATTAATAAGGGTAATGAAACATCTATCCAACTTAGAACATAATTTGTAAGCGCTAATTTTATAATCCAAGTCATAATGGAATCTATATATATATATATATATATATATATTTATTAAAAAATTACAATAATAAATCTCTCTTGATATTGAAATTTCATAAAACATAACAATACATATAGAAAAATACAAATGTACAAGAGCTAGGAATAATCCCATGCAAAGATGTAAAATATCTCTACATCAAGAATCATTTATTAAGATTTATTTCTGACAAAGTAAAATTTGAAGTTATTCATCTATGTAAAACTTGTAATTTTTTACATTTAAATCTGTCTATGTTTTACGAAATTGATATTCAATGATTTTTATTTTTTAACTTAGTTTTTAATGGTAAATTCTTATCTTTTTGAACTTATGATCCTCTATATTTACTTTTATTTTTATTTTTCTTCAAAGTCAATACAAGAGATGTCTATCCTAACATGTCACAAGATGGTATGTTATTATTTTAAAGCATTGTATAGTTAGAAATCTGTGCATAGCTTTTAGTAGAGTGACAGATGTAATTAAAAAGGTCACTATTTCAGGACATAGCATGAACACTTACTTTGCATGTGCATGTAATGTATAAATTATAATGTGGTACTCTTCTATTATTGTCTTTGTTTTTTCTTCTTTTCTTTCTTATTATAAAAATGATTATATGCATTAGGTGAACTAAAAACCTATAAAATCTTGTAGAAAAAAATGTAAAGAAGAAACTTTACATTTTTGCAATCTCAATGTGGTGAGGCAAACCTTTTAAAGACTTTGAAATCCTTAAGTAACAAGAATGCATGTAGAGAGTCTCACCCACAAGACTTGTTCAACCAATTGACAAACCTTGTGAAATATTGTTCAAACATGAAAGAATTCTATAACTGTTGTGTTTGGTGGTAGTTGCAATCTCATCCCTCAGAAGTCATGGCAAGACTTGAAATATTTAATTTAAAAAGGTTGTGGTAGAAAGCAACTAACTGTGTCTTAAAGGTAAATAAAATCAGTAATAATAAAAAAACATATCAACACAGTAAAAATCCTGTAACTATACTAAATAGTTTTGTAACTCATAGAAAAACAAATAGATTATTTTTATTTATTTTTAAAATTTAATACTGTATATTTGAGCAGAGAATTTTATAACTCAGGAATGTTGTTACATTACAAATAGAAATACAGTTCGGACCATGGTTCGAAATTACATATATTTTCGTTATCAAATTTATTACTTCTACAACTCAAAATTCTTATTCTCGTACTGTAACTTGACTAAGAACAGAGTCGGCAACTTGATGTCAAGATATTTATGATTGCTATAAATCAAGATGCATGTGAGAGTTTGGAGTACATATGAATGATAATATTATCTCTCAAGAAATAAAGAAATAGAATAAAACAATGTTTCTATACAAATATACAACTAGTTATTTCCAACCAAGTTGTGTTTTGGTTTTTTCTTTCTTTATCACTTCCCAATACAAAAATAGATTACACGATCCATGATCAAAAGACCTATTCCAAATCGCTGGCTCGACTTTAAATTAAAACAATGTCAACAGTTAGAAACAAATTCAACATCCATGAATTCTTGTAATTTAAATTATTCTCAATCGAAGTGTCGTAAATCATTTTGTGAATTATCAGATGTGACACCAACATCAAAGAAGATTGAAGCAAATCAAGTCCACATTCATCCATAAAATGGTTACAATTTGTTTATAATTAAATACGACCATTACTAATTAATTAAACAACACATTATAATTTGGTAACCGAGTTTCCAAAACCAGAAGAACAAGGGACACATTCATCCGCCGTTTGATCATCCATGTATAAACAGTGTGTTCATCCGTACGTGCATCGTCGAAGAAGGCAAGGGTGTGGATCTCGGGGGAGGCGTGGGATCGTAGAAATCCAAGCCCGTCAATGGGGCTGTAGGGATCCAACGGGAGCTGGCGCTACTCTGGATGCAGGGCAGAAAAAACGGCGCCTTGTAACATCAGGATTCAAACTGTAATAAATAATGAGCGCGGCAGCAACCAGTCAGCACTAAGATTAGAATTCAAAAATCAGTCAAGGTTTGCAGTTACTGAGGGAGGCAGACAGACTGAGTGTGCTATCGAAGGACGGTTCATTGGTATGCGAGAACGTGCGCAGCTGACTCATGACCGCCATTCTTGGGAGGTTGCCGAAGGATATTCTGTTGAGAAAGACGAAGGCGATCGGGTGCACCGTCGATGGAGGAAAGCATGCCCATGCTAAGTTGCTTTGGGCAATCTTTGTCGTGGGAGCGTTGAGTCGGGTTAGGATAATTTGGTGGTTTACAGGGTCAATCGGTCGTGCGTTGGGGCTCCAAGGCGAATTGAAGCGGACTCTCACGGCGACGAGGGGTGAGGGAATTCTAGGAATGCTGGTTAATGGAGTTGCGAGGTAGGGGATGCTTGAGGCAATAGTGAGCAGTTTAGTCTGACTAGGTGGATCAGTCCCGACAGATAGCCATGATGTAGACTTTGCATGCCTAGGTCCCCGCGGAGGTGGTCAAAGGGGGGTATGCATTATTCCTAGTCACGTCACGCGGAGCTTCGATATCTGGGTTCGGGAATGATGATTTGGGAATGCAAGTTCCGTGCGAATTCAATCTCGGAAAGATTCTTAGCATGTGCGAAGAAATGGAGGTTGTGAACTTTTCCAGTGTTTTACTGAAGAGTGTGCATGACTGTAATGCTGCTTCATGTGAAGCGCTTCCTTTTGTGACCGATTTGTTGGTGCCGTGCTCATGACAAATACTTTTGCGTCTTCATGTCTATCTGAGGACATCGAAGAGATTCTCTTCGTGAAGTGGTGGAGCGCAGGCAGGAGAAACGGTTAAGAAGACAAATAGGATCAGTAGGATCTTAACCTCTTGGTTGAATATATCGAACTCTATTCTAGTGGCTCCTTCTGCCCATTGGAACCTTTAGATAATCGGCTGCAGATCGGAGTTGGAAGTTGTCAAAAGAAAATATCAACGTTTCTAGCTGAATAGAAGTACGGAAGTCTTTTACGAGTTGTGGCGTATTAGTTTTAGAAATTTTAAGCATCTTGAACGTTCGATGCAACTTACCATTATACCTGACTTTTTTGACTTTGTAGGAACGGCTATAATGTTAGTAGTTTATCGTCCAGTATTCTTCGACCCTCACCGAATTGCTTATGCATAGTGCTATGGCCAGGTTTAACTGTAGTTGTCTTGCCTCTAGCAACCTTTTGTTGTGGTATGCTATATTGTTGACAGAGTTTCGTAAGTTCAGGTAGGGCATCCTCTCTCTTAATTGTCACTGAGATCATGATTTGTCTACAACAGGTAATCTAGCTGACTTGAAAGCATCCTAAATTTTTTTGAACTACGGTTTGCACTCGTGTCTGTTTTTGTCTTTGTAAATTCTCTGAATACAAGCTTTCTATGTTACTATGCTCACAATCTTCCCTAGTTCCAGTTTCTCATGTGTCACAAGCATGGAATTTGACAATCTGATTTAGTTGTGCTGAGTAATGCAACAATTGTTGGAGAGTTTAGGAACTTGCCTTTAAGTGGTTGTAAGTACAGAAAGCTCAAGTCAATTCCAGAAGTCGCCTTCAGCTATCTCATTGACGGACAACACCTGCAGTTAAAAACATTTGCTAATCAGCACATTTGTGTGCGTGCAGATCGTAGCAAAGATAATATTTTGGAAGGCGATTACGTGACTACTTGTTGGGCTTGCATAGTCACGTGTCTCTGCAAGCTTGATTAAGTTCAGGAGTTGAGTCGTCAGGCACATGTCCCAACATGGTAGAGCCTGGATCAGAGAAGCCACGGCTTCAACTGTTGAAGGCCGTGAGGGGGGTGATTTTGATATTGATATTGATGAATCTGAGTTTATTCGCCTTAGGGGTTTGTGTCGCAACCGCGCAGATGCAGTCAAAATATCCTACAGAAGTGGGATATGCAATTTTTCTGGCAGCTACAGCGTTGGTCCGGGTGATTTGGCTAATTGTCAATGGATTTATCCAAGCCATGACCGCATCGGTTATGAGTACGAAGAAGCCACCTACGGACTGCTTGGAAGCTAAAATTGACCCCGAGGCAATTGAAATCGATCAGCGGGTGAGCATTTTAAAATTTATTATACAGACTTTAGTTTTCCGTAATCTTAGGGCACGGCACTGTGAATTACGCCATCTTACTGTCCAGCGTATCATTGTGTGTATCATAATGTTTGCATATATATATCATTTCAATAATCTTCTGTTAAATTGATTCGTCGCCTGCAATCTTACTTTGTCTGGTGTATTCAGCTTGTGTCGGTATTTGAAGTTAGGCATTTATATGAAGACTTCGGGTGTCGTTCCTCAAAGAATGCTGTGGCTGAAGTCACTGTGCTTGAATTTCTGCTTGTGTGCTCCAGAAGCAGCGCTGGTATATGCTGTGGTTCTGGTGGAACCGCCTTGGCACATTAGTGTTGATTTCACAAGTATTGGTTGCATGGCTCATGATTAGAAGCCGTGATCACAAACAGCACAGTAAGCACCGGCGATTCCTAATTTTCCTGTAGGAAAATTTGTATGTGTTTCATCCTTTGATGTCTTGGATAGTAGGATGAGTAGTAGTGTCATTGATATGTCGGATGAGCCTAGAATTCTGATTTCAAATTTGAAAGTTTCCATGGCAGGCAACAGTGATCAGCGGCTTCAAAATCTTCTTTCGGTTTTACCATTAGCCAATGTGGTAGTAATCATCTTTAGTTGGTTCACGGGGTCTGACGTAATATCGTGGTGTTCACTCTACAAGACCAATGACGCTTGGAGGGCTCATTACAATGAAGCTTTTCGTTGTCGTATTCGTGAAGCTCTTTTCTGCTTGGGGCGACGCCGCTATCTGTATGTTTCACATCCTTTATTTTTTCCGCTGATATTTTCGTTACAAATACTCATTGAAAACGGAAAATTTGTCTTCATAACTTTACAAGGAAGGGGTTCATGAAGAGTTTCTTTTCTGTAGTCTGGAGAACATAATTTTTTTGACTGATTTAAATGGATGTGTAACCTAAATAACAACACCACTAATGCATGTACAATCTGAATGACGTGCTTCCGCTTGATATGGCTGATCTGTTTAGCTCAATGGAAATTGGTGCCCTAAGTCATCAGTGATATAACTATACGCTTCTTTGCTGTTCTACCCTCCACTTTTGACGAGATACAATTATTTCAGATTCAAAAAACCAATTTTTACACCTGTTTTAACGCAACGGTGATATTTCTTCACACTGCAGTGAACAAGAACAGAATGAGGAAGTAAGTGCGGTTGCTAAATTGTTGGGTGGAATGGTTACTTATAGGGCTAAAGGCTGCAGCCATTTGGAAGTTTTAGGGGGTAAAGTTTACTCGATTTCCTGTCAACCTTCATTTAGATTTTGTTGAATTTGAGATCTATGTGTCTTGATTGATCCCTGTTGACAGTTTCGCTGAATGTGAAGGACCTGATTTTAAGGTTTATATCAGCTCACGAACCCTGCTTCACTAACCAGGATCACTTGATTGCTAGTCGCTTTTTAGTGTTCTTAGTGTATGTATCATGCTGAAAGAACCTAGGCATCAGAGTCATTAGCCTTCCCTCACTTGAACAGACAAAGCACGTGGAACATATCTTCACATGATGGCGTTGAACTTAATGATGACACAAGTTCGGTGTCTTAAATTTAACAGGGGTGTCAATGCTGCGTGACGTTAAACAACAATCGCTTCAAAGTGAAATGCAAGTGCTTGCACTGGAGGATCAAATTCGTGAAGCTAGTGTTCTTCATCCTTATGCTGTGGCGGCATATACTGTAAGTGCCAGCTTCAATTTCAATTTTGCAGCATCCAAGTTACACCCTTTCCTTCTATGATTATTCCTGATAAACGTAACGCTAGGTATTATGATCTGTGTTAAGAACCAGCACCTCATTCTAGTCTCAGGATCATTCTTGATCGTTCTGTGAGGGTTACATTTAACATTTTTTGTGGTACTAATTCTCCTCTAAAAACCCTTTAACTCACACACACACACATCCATATATATATTTATACATTTTTTTTTCAGGGACCGTTGCTTGAAGTCGGACGCTATCCGTCTTGCTGGCTGTTAATGTGGCTTTATAGCCAAGGTGTGTGTTCCTTCTGGAAATGCGGCAGGTACATCTCATTTTACTCTTTCTGGGCGAAGCAGGTTGTCTAAACATTCACTTCAGAGCTACAAACTAGGAAATGTAGCAAACTAGTTCTATGCTGGTTACCTATGCTAGTCATTGGCAATGATTAGCCTAACAATTTGGATTTTTGATCACGATGGATCATATGGCTGTTACCGAAGTGTTTCTACAACTCCATCACATATTGGTAGAGGTTTTACTGTAACAGTGAGTTAACTCTTTTTGCTATGATTTTCATCGTAGAGGACCTTATTAAAATGTTATCTTATCACTCACAGGCGTCCAGGTGTTTTGGAAGGAGATAACTGGTGGAGGGGTCATACTGCTGCATTTCTTCGGCATTCACGATTACCTCCTGAACCGGATGCCCGTCTTATTAAAGGTCGTGTGCTGCAGGTATACTTACCAAATTATATCCTATTGGTGTCAGTTCTCACTGCATTTTCTCCTGCATGTGGTGTCTAATCTTGATGTAATGTAAACTTCACCCTCATGCCTTGCTCTGATTTTCTCATGTGTTGGAGAGTTTATTTTGAAAAAAAGCTCTCAGATGGGGAAAGCGCAAAGAATAGTCTCAAAATCAAGCATGTGAAACAAATAGACCGTGGTGTTATTTAGGCATTGATCTTTTTTCATGGCGTGTGCATTTTCACTGAAGACGAAAAGGGAGTCGGCATACTTTGTGGTGGTTTTGAAAAAACTTCGGGTAGTACTGGTGGCAGTTCGTGGAACAGAGACTCCTGAAGATTTGCTTACAGATGGGCTGAGCAAAGTATCTAAACTTGCTGACTCGGACTTGCTGGGTTTGTTGGAGTAAGAACTCTCTCTTCTGTAGCCTTTGCTAATTTTCTGCCTTCTTCGAGAAACATAAAGACTTCTTCACACTATGTTCGCGTGATGTTGGGTTGTTTCCCAATAAATATATCTGTGAGTGAGAGCGGTAAATCTAGCTCCAGCCAATTCAAAATTCTTTTTTTGAATACAGAGGACCACATGTTCCAGAGGAGTTAAAGCAGAAGGTGAATAAGGGATCTCATTATGCACATAGCGGAATAATTGAAGCAGCTCGCGAGCTCTCAATGCAGCTCGATAATTTGGCTGAGGTTGACGATGACGTCATGGCTGCTTCTGATTTTGCTTCTATCGGGGGTCCCACAGGTTTGTAGAACACATTTCTTTAGCTCGTGAACTTCGTGGAGGGATCGAAAGGGTGGCTGTATTGTATATGAACCTCATTTATCCGGTAGCAAAGAAAATTCACTCACGACTAAGGCCTTTCGACATCTTGGGACCTCTACATAATACTTTCTGTGGCCAGCTCATTTATGTAGGCGAATTATAAAGGTAGATAGGTTTAGTGCCCTGTTTTCTTCGCTGATTGCGAACATTCGTGGCTACAAATGGATTTTTAGCTAGCGAGGTGCCGAAAGGAGATGCTCGGCAAGGATTGCTTTCAAGATTGTTGGGTCCTGGAGGAGATTGTGAAGGATATGACCTGCGAATTGTGGGACACTCGTTAGGAGGTGCAATTGGTGCTCTAACAGGTTTGAGGGTATGAATAATCGACACCGATGTGATTGTTTATGTTATATGATATCTTATGTATAACCTCCTTGAAGGTTTTCGATGATTGTATAGGTTATCTGCCGAGTAGAATGTGTTCTTCCGCGGTTGATATTGGATTAAGTTATGATAATAAGGAAGTTCCACCGGCAGTGATCTACTGATGCAAATCATTTGCCTCTCAGCTTCTTTTGTGAACTTGCCACACTTTTATTTGAGTAAATATATTGGAGAGAGTCATAGTTTTGCAAACCCATTGTTTTAATGTGTGCTATTATGAAGAGATTTCTTTTTCCAAACCCCCTCCGAAGATGTCCCAAAGCAACAGTTTTCTCTATGTGACAGTTGTACAAACGGTATCCGAATTTGCGTGTCTATGCGTTTGGAGTCCTACCATGTGTAGACAAAGACACAGCTGAGGCATGTCAAGACTTCATCACCAGGTTAGATGTGCAATTAAAACACAGATTTCTGGAGATATTGGTGTCAACATCATTCTGCGTAATATTTTCATCATGATATTGTACGGAATCAATTTGACAAAAAAGTGTTGAACAACAGTTGTGTGCCCCCGCATCTCACAACTCGACATTTCTGATGGCAAGTGCAGTGTGGTCTACCATGACGAGTTTGCATCCCGTCTCTCTGTGGCATCGATAACGCGATTGCGCACTAATGCTCTGGGCGCCTTATCAGAGGCTGCTAATTCAGAAACAGAAAAGAGTGCTGAAGGCCAACGGTTGTTTTTTTCTAATGTAAACATGTCAAGCGAATCATGTAGCTATCTATTTCACAGTTGCTCATCAGGAAGCAGCAATAACGTTGACGGAGCTCCTAGAACTGGTCTGCCTTTATCCCAAAAAGAGAGCGACTATACAAAGCTAACTTGCACACAGAGGCTGCCATACGTTGTCAAAGGTGGAGTATTCTTGTGTGCTCACTCTTGCTTATGTGCGCTCAAAATGTCTCAACACCACGAGGCAATTCCCCTCAGCGAAGAAGTTGATCGTTATGAGAAGAGCTTGTCAACTCAACGAAACAGTCGACATAATTCCTTATCATCCGAAGACGAGAATCACGGAGAAGGGTTGCTGACAAGGTTGGTTCCTCCTAATCCAATTGGAATCGACAAAGGACTAAGTGTGGCAATAGACATGCAGTTGCATGAAAGCTGGACCCATGAGGACGATGCCAATTCTGAAAGTAATAATCATGATATCGTGAGGCAAAGAGGATCCATCTTGCCAACTGAAATGGGTTCTGAGTTTCCCAATATTGCAGCTGACGATACATTAGAAGAAGATTATTGTCCTGAAATGCTTCTGCCTGGAAAGGTGATACATATTGTGCGCGACGAGGAGCCGTCTGTATCCTGGAGGTCTTCAATCTGGAACCCATGGCCAACGGAAGATATGTCAAGCTACCGTGCTCTGGCGGCTGATCGACGAGAGTTCCAGGACCTTACTATTTCTCCTTCAATGTTTACAGATCACATGCCATGGAAGTGAGTTCTTTCTATCGCGGTTTATGAAATATCACATCTCCTTAATCTCAATTTTTTTCGATCCTTCACCGTCCGTGGGATACATTCCATTTGCATCATTGATTTCTAAATTCGTAACTCTACCACTGTCCTTTGTTTCAGATTTTAAATAGACTCTTCTTTAATTTTATCTCAAAGTTCCGAAGATCTTTAAGTTTTCCTTTACTTTGCCGCACTTGATCGTTGTTACAGCCTGCTGCAATGTCCTTCTAACATAGCCTCGTTTGGACTGTTTTCAGGTCTCAGCACGCATTAAATTGGATCGTCACTAACATACTCAATCGTTCAAAGCCCGCTCCTCCAACAATTCCACAACATAAATCATCATTTGATATTTGTGTTACTATTCTTCCTTGAGTTTCCCTGGCTGATGGAGATTGCATGACGGAGCATTTATGCCTGTGCAGATTCTTTGGTAACCCATGTTCGCTCTAGCAGTAACGTGGATCGTTTATTAGCGCGAAGTTATTTTGCAAGAATCTCCGTCTTTTATTGGGAAAACGAGAACCCGCAACGTGTACACGATTGAATTGATAACTTGCCGCACCTTAAATTACACAACAACAATTGAGATGTTACAATCTATCGCTCTCACTGCCGATCCATGGAGAGTGGGGATTTGTTAAACATTCTCCGGTCAGAATATTTATCTTTCTTCAACTGTATTTCGAAGTACAGGTGAAACTCCACCATGCCACAAGCATCGTTTAAGTGGAAGTTATTGAGCAGTTGATTGGCGTAACCCCAAATTTTATTGGTGCTTGATGGGCTAATGCACCTTCAATGTAACGTTGGTAGCCTAAAATAATTGTTTCTCCCTGATTCGATATATGGTATTATTGTGCAGGAAGATTTGCTACTTCTGCTCTAGGGAAGTTATTATCAATTTTTTATTCCCTTCATGGACCAGTACTTACAAGTGTGCAGGCGACCTGTCTTGTTTATGTGTCTGAAAAGGTGCCAGTGAAGTCACTTTTTTGTTCAAGAAATGGAATAGTCTAACAATATCTGGGACCAGGGTTGTCCCATTGTCATACTATACGAGAAATGTGCACATAATAAGCTCAGAATACTGTTGCATGTTTTACATCTTGCATTCACCCAATGTTCTAAAACTAACGCCTGTCATGGAACCAAATCCAGTCTTGATACCTTTTTCCACATATATGGTGTGGATCCACTATGCATCCTGTGAACTATTCGAAAACAACTCGCATCATACCAAACTCGTACTATGATGTATTCTCCAAATCTCGAGCTGAATTGAACTCCCCAAAGATCTGAGGTAAGCCTCTGTGACCTTGAGTTGTATCTCATGGTTCCGTACGTTCCTTCTCCTTGTCTGCACTGTGTCTACTACACTCAACAAGCATTATAATATGAAGCTCCTGTAAATTGGTGTAGAGAGAATTGTCCTCGAGTGGTCCAGTGTCAGTCACAGTTTTCGTAGTGCACATCAGCTTCAAGAAGTCCTCTTAGTGCAGTCTTCCTCTCAACAACAATACTGATGCTCTGCTAATGTTCTCTGGTGGGTTTGCTTTTATGCTAACACCTTTATCTGCACATAGATGTTTGTATCTTAGCCCTCTGTTTACTTCTCAATATTTATCTGTTATAACCTTGTTGATTATCTGAACAAGAGTATGTATTAACCAATACGTACTATTCGCTATTCTTTTGGACTTCCCCAGGAGCTGAAAAGTTGTATTTTCAATTCCCTGGAGTGAAAGAGAAAGGTTTATCCATGGCGGCTTGAGATTGTCATCTCTTAGATGGCATTTACTCCTTAAGGACACACAGATACAGAGACTTATATATATACATGTGTACGTGTAAATTCGAAAAAAGAGAAGTTACTTTCACTGACGAATCGCCTAGAAGGTTAGGGCTTGTGTGGGAGTGGAGGAAGTCCTTTGAGAAGATTTGAGAACGGTAATGAAAATCCAAGATTGCTAAGTAATTATGTCTCCTCACAGAAGAAGTGTGGTCTCACACAGTTAATGCAGGTTGGCCTAGGACCAAGCGAAAGCCTTGCCTAATTTTGAATGACCAAACCTTGCCATGTAGATGATGTGCCTGCAGGTACCCTCTCTATAGCCGTCAGACTCAACATCTTTTAATTGATTATTGAAGCATTTCGATTTAAAAAATGATGTCTGTTATATGATGTGAGTAATACTTGTCAATCGTTTTTCATGCACCAACTGTATTGGAAATAGTTGTTAGAAGTTGATAGCTTAGAACGAATTGTTTGTAATGGTTGTCTATGTAATTTGTGCCCTTTCAAGTGCAATAATTTTCTATCCAAAAACAAAACAGAAACCAACGTAACTATTTGAATTTAGGAAGTTGTTTGAACAATTTTTGACCAAAAATTGTATACTGGATTTATTTTTGAGGAGAGGAGAAAAATAAAATCAAAATGAATTAGGTAAATATATCGGGGACTTTTAGAACGTATTAATTAAAATAAAAAACGATTAGAAGTTGCCACAAAAAAATTTAATTAGTTTTATTACCTATACTCAAGCTGGTAGTTGATTAGTATGAAAAGAATAGTTTTAGAATTCTGTTTTGAACGTTAAAATTCAAACAATGGCGACCAACATGGGAAAAAATGATGCCAGCCTCTCCATTTGGCAGCTGGAAGAGTTGGTGCCATGTCAGCACATGAAACTGCCGACTCCTACAGGGAAACCATGCCCACACGTCTTTAAAGAGTAGCATTTGTTGAAACTTATGTCCAAAACTCTAATTCGTCTTCTCTGTTCATCGTAGCATGTCAGCCCTCTTATCGCTCAACCCACAGTATTTAATCAGAGGCCCTTCGCCTCTACTTGGTGTGCTCTGACTCTTCCCACAGTGGTATTGTGTTTGATAATTGTTTCAATATCATGTTACCCACCAAGGTACTTTGTTCGCTATTGTTTCAATATGGTATCAGAGCTCCTTTTCCAGGACAATTAGGAAAGAGGTGATCTCCTCTTAGTGATAGCATAGCCACTCATTCCATCTTTCACCTTGTAATACCATACGTCACAGTGATCACATATTTCGTTCTTATCTCCTTCTCTAGCAGTTGTACCTCAAATGGTTGACTTCGCCATTAATACAATGGTGGATCAAGCAGTCGCAAATTTCAGCGAATAGATAGAGTTTAGCTCCAACTTTGGTGGACAACTTGCACAACCCAAGGCACTAGACACGGCTCAAAGACCATATCAAACAAGTGACTGTTTGATCCCATAACAATATCACTTGGAGTGGCCAGACAACCAGGGGATCTGGGTTTACTGACAAGTATGCATTTTTTAAGAGAATGACACTGCATTGCGACAAGCTCCCATGTTACTAGGATGTGGAATCTAAAATCTCTATTGCGAGGATTAAAACCAGATAGGTTCAATCTCATCGTACCAACCCCGCTTCAAGGCCGGCGGCCCCGATTACCCGACTGCTGCAACTTTTGTGGTGAGGCGAGTCACTTTGAATGCGAGTGTGACACCAAAGCTCATATCAACAGGGCGAATGACTGAGAGCATTGGTTATTACAAAAGCAACGCACTCACACCATGGATAAATAAGCACATCAAGTCGAAATCGAATAATCCTTGTCGTCCAGCGGAGGGGATTTCTATCAACATGACGACGTCATCGCCCATCAAGTAGCCAATGCTTGCTTCTCTCAATTGGAAATTAATTCTGTAGATTCTAGCAATTCCAAGATTAAGTGGTATTTGGATTATGGCTCATCCAACCACATCATAGGCAATCACCATGCTTTCTCTTCTGTGCGTCCTTCCAGCGGTCATAGAGTCCGATCTGTAAGTGGACACAGTCATTCAGTGACAGCAATCGGCAATTTATCTATGATCAATGAATAAAATCCATAGAAATGTAAAAAATCTAATCTCTGTTGGCTATGTAGCTGAAAAGACACGAGTCTTGAGTTCGTCGCGAAAAGGTGCTTTATTTGTCGACGGCAAGATCACTCCCTAGTCACATATGCCAAACGAGATCGTGGCAATGGGTTGTATCAACTCGATCTATCCACAATAGTTGATAACAGATCACATCAACGTAATCCAACATCATCGGCCACGTCAAAGTTCTCCACTGCTGCCCCAAATCAAACATAACAAACATATGGCATGCCCGCCTTGAACATTATCACACAAGGGGATTATCCAGAATGACTCAGCATCGAATCGTTCTCGGACTCCCCACCTTTTCAGGACCTTCTAGCCCTTGTAAAACCTGTCTTCTCGGTAAGCAGAATAGAAAAAAGATTTTGAGATTAGCTCAGCATTGCGCCTCTGGAATTCTCAAAACCAACCACTCCGACACCTGTGGCCTCTTTCCTGTACAATCCTTTAGGTGGCGCATATTACTTAATGACTTTTATTGACAATTATTTAAAAAAACTTTGAACTTACTTCATGCAATACAAGACCAATACTTTTCAAAAGTTCCGACAATTTAAAGCAGAGATCAAGAACTCTTCTAGACAAAACATTTGTACACTCTGCACCAACAACGGAGGCGAATACTTGTCAAAATCATTCACCAGCTTCTTATTGGCAGCCGGCATCACTCGTGAGCTTACGCAGTCTTATACCCCACATTCCAATGGCGTTGCAGAACGCCGGAATTGGTCCCTGCAGGACATTGTTTGATTTCTCTTGCTTGATAGAAAACTGCCGCCTCACTTTCGGAGTGAGGCTGTTCGGGCTGCCACCCTCATCCTCAACCTGCGCCCATTTAAAACTAGCCCAGATAAGAGCCCGAGGAGATCTTCACAGGAACTAAACCCACCGTGGCTCATCTCCGCATTTTCGGATCCGCTGTGTACGTACAACAATCCAAAGCACTTCGATCAAAACTCAACCCCAAGTCTCGACCTTGCATCCTATTAAGCTACGACATACAGGTAAAAGGCTGGCGATGTTATGATCCATCCACTAATAAGGTTCTAAACTTGGCTGATGTACAAATACTTGAAGCTGAATCTGCGTCTCTTCTCCCAACAAAACTGGATCCAACACCGATTATGAGAGGACCTCCTCTTTCAAATATGTCATCTAATACACCCAACGTTCCCGAACTCGCTTTACCTGCGACAGATCTTTTGGGTATGTCGCAAAGCTGATATAACAGTCCGTCTTCATCTTCAACATCTGATGGAATCGCGATCCTCCTTACGGCACACCTAAGCGATGCTGCTCCCACACCACCGCATATTCTATTCTTTGTCCAGGATACACCGGCTCCACCTTCACCGCAACCTCGGTCTCCACACCTAATTCCTGCACCAGCACCGATAGACCCGAGTGTCTCCTGTGTGCCTACGCTCGTGGTCCCCCCATCTCTTTCTCAGCGTCCCCGCCGCGATTGCCAACCTCTTGCAAGATTTAATGACTTTAGTGCTTACTCCAAGGCAGTTGCATGCAACATGGAAGGTGGGGAAAATATCTCTTTTTTGGAGGCCTCTCGCAACCCTCACTGGCAGCGCGCCATGACTTTGGAACTTCAATCCATACACGACAACCACACGTAGTCTCTTGTTTCATTACCCTCTAGTAAACGCTTGATAACAGCGCGATAGATCTTTAAACTGAAACCTGGACTTGATGGTTCTTCGACGCCATACAAGGCGCGTCTCATCGGCAGGAGTTTTTAACAGCAACGTGGAATATATTACCGAGAGATCTTTGTCTTGGTAGTCCGTTGGGAGACTATCAATACCGTCGCTGCTATTGCTTCCGATAATTGCTGGCCGATTCATTAGCTCATTGTATAAACCGCTTTTTTAACGACCATCTTGACAAGGAGGTCTATCTTCAAAAACCTCCCGGTGTTGTCCTTCCTAGCCACGAACATATGGTCTACCGCATACACCGATCGTTGTACGGTTTGAAACAAAGTCCCCACGCATGGTACTCCTACATAGACAGCTACTTACAACGCAAAAAGATGCTCCTTTCTCAGGCCGACCCAAATGCATACTACCGCCATGACTCCCGCAGTCATCCTCCTGTTATATGTGGACGGCGTAAAAATCACCGGCATGTCTATATCTCTCATTTTAGAGTTAAAACAACAGTTGCATCACAAATTTGTAATGACGAATCTCGGCCCCATTTGGCGTTTTCTGGGAGTTGAGTACTCCACCAGTACCGTTGGTCTCCTTCTTCATCAAACAAGCTACGCTCACAATCTTCTCACACAATTCTAAATGGAAGCTTCTCATCTGTCCTACATGAAGGTACCAAACTCAGCAAGGACATCAGAACCCCGTTTTGTGACATTCTATTATATCGAGCCTTAATCGGACAGCTCCATTAGCTCACCAAAACGCGGCCCGAACTTGCTTTCGCCGTCGAACTGAACAGCCGGTATACAAACGCATCCCAGCAAGCTCACCTTCAAGCCGCATGCGGCTTCTTGCGATACGTCCGCCGCCACCCATTTCTCGGCATTTCCTACAAAGCTGGGGAGGAAACTCGTCTAAAAGGCTTCTCCGACGCAAACTTTGCACAAGACCCCGACTATTTTATATCCACATCCGCCTGCCTATTCTACCTTGGCATCTCACCGATCTCCTGGAGCTCCCGCAAACAAACATCAACGGCGCGCTCATCGTGCGAGTTGGAATACGGAGCACTAGCCAACTGCACGTGTAAAGCCATATGATTACGAAGACTGTAACAAGAATTTCAAATTCCAGGTACGGGCCCAACCATCTTAGGATGTGACAAACAAAATGGAATTATAATATCACAATCTGGTATTCCATGATAAAACCAAACATTTTGATACGAATTGACATCTTACTAGACAGAAAATAGAATCTGGTACAATCAACGTAGTTTACGCAAACATGCAGGAACAACCCGCGGACATGTTATCTAAACCACCAAGTAGAGGCGAAGGGCCTCTGACTAAGAACAAAGTTCGAACTTGGTTGAAATAGACTTGGTCTGAAAACCCTTGGACAAATTCCTCTGCTGCTACCCTAGTTTTGAACATCTTAAAATCCGCTCCCTTGTATCCCTTCACATCCTTTTCGCAATCCAACCAACTTAATTACACTCTGGGTGTGTACCCAAGCTTGACTCCATAGTATTTCACGAGTCAAACAACCTCTGAACCAACATCGCGAGACTCACACCAAAGCTGCCTTAATTCATCTACTCCTGGTGTACGTAAAGAAGTCACCGCAGCTTCAGAGGGGGCTCGAATGGTCTCATCGTCTTGCATTACTACTAGTCCGGGGATCAGACAAAGCTCAAGCTTCCTAGCCAATTAGAATCCCTAAAGCAAATTAGAAGAGCCCAAAGAGCCAAAATCAACCGGCGTCCAGGCCTACCGTCACACAAACCTCAAAGCTCATCCATCGCAAAGAAACACACACTAGATCAGGCTTTGTCCAAGAGGTGGTGTTGGAACTTATGTCCAAAACTCTAATTTGTCTTCTCTGTTCATCGTAGCATGTCAGCCCTCTTATCCCTCAACCCACAGTAATTAGTCAGAGGCCCTTCGCCTCTACTTGGTGTGCTCTTACGCTACCCACAGTGGTACTGTGTTTGTTAATTGTTTTAATATCATGTTCCCCACCAAAGTACTTTGTTCGCTACTGTTTCAATAGCATTCACATGTGATTAAATTGTCCACACCAGCAAGTCTTAGTAGTCCTATCCAGCGTTTAGCTTTGATTCTCATTTCATCATCCCTTCGACTCCTGTTTTCATGACTCTTATGATTGAAAAGGACTCGAAGATTCGGAGCCTAAAAATTTTCAAGTTTAGTGTCCATCCATGGGCAATGGTCAGGGCACTGATTGGTGCATGGATTATTTAGGGACAAGTAAACATCAAGGGACGACCGGAAACACGGCGATGCCGCTGAAACGTCCTTGAGAGGAATCAAGAGATACCTTGGAGCAGGTGCGGCACTACTGTTCAAATACGTGATAATAATCAATGAGGGAGAAGAATGCCCCTCAAGGTCATGGCCACAAGGTTCTCCCTGCTAGGCACAGGACAAAGCTTTTGCTACCCTTTTGTCTTCTCGTAGTCGGCATTGTGTGGAGCTCCTCTAGCCTTGCACCTTTTAGCTCCGTTGCGGAATTTCACATCTTTCGGCATCAGGTGAAACCTGCGCACCAGAAGAGGGAAATTCCAGAGGACAACCTTGACGCAGTTGGAGCTTCTGAAACCATCCATTTGAAGGTATTTCGCATCTTTCCGTTCTCTCCGCACGAAAATTGAAAAGTTGAATGCTGTGAAAAATGGCGTGATAGAAATTTTTTTAATGCAGAGACTTTAGAATCTAAATTTGAATTGTCTTAGGATACGGATCTGTTCGTGACATGCCTATTGGTTCAAACAGTGATTGAGCGCTTGGTTTTTTGTGTTCTTAGGAGGCCCTTAGCTTGCGAGACGGTCGAGACACACGAGTTCATACTAGGTCACAGTTAACTGCAGGCAAAAGAACCAAGACTTCAGGTGAAGCGACCAGCACTAATGAAGGCCAAGCGGGCATGACACCGAAGAAAATATTGGTAAAAGATTCAGCAGTATCAACTACAGCGAAAGATGAGGATTCACCGGTAACCAGTGATCCCCACTTTCAAGAAAAGGAAGAGGATTCCTACCCTGACAAGCCAGTAGAAATGGAGGAGATGGACATTCTCCGAACGAAACTTTCCCTCGCCTTGATGCAGAAAGAGAATAGCCTGCATGGCGGCGATTGTCGCATAACTGGCGATTTAATTAGGAGGGGCAATAGATTCGTATTTCATATCCTCGACGAAATTAGGTCTACGTCGTTTCCCGCCTCGCAGAATGCATCGACCACAAAATAAGGCTCATGCAGGGGTAAGTACATATACGTCTACGATCTGCCGCCGGAATTCAATGTGGACCTCGTCAAACGGTGTGATTCCCTTCTGCCCTGGTTTGGCCTCTGTGAGTACTTTGAGAATTCAGGACTCGGCAAACCGGTTGCATCCGACCAGAGGAAAAATCGCTCTTCTCAGATTCTGCAGCCCATTGAGCGGTGGTTCAACACGCACCAGTATTCCTTGGAGCTCGTTTCCAATTTTTGAATTATGAAATATCGGTGTCGGACGGATGACCAAAGCAAGGCGCCCTTATTTTACGTTCCGTATTATGGTGGGGTAGATGTAATCCGGTGGCACTGGGCTCTTAATGCCACGAATGAGAAGCAGGATGCTCTTGGCCGGCAGCTGGTGCGCTGGCTCGAGAAGCAGCCTTCCTGAACGCGGCTGGAGGGACTTGACCACGTGCTAGTGTTGGGCAATATCTCCTGGGATTTCAGGCTTCAGATCACTGAGGACTGAGGGAGTAAGTTGCTGGAATTCTCCAAGATGCAGAAAGTGACGAAACTCCTCATCGAGCGCAATCCATGGCACAGGAACGACATTGACATGCCGCATCCCACTTTCTTCCACCCCAAATCGACTTCCGACATACGCAGGTGGCTAGCTCAAGTGGAATCCCATAGTGGAACTAATCTACCGAGCTTTGTCGGCAAAGACCTTCACCTGGATCCGAATAATGTACGTGACACTCTCATCCGCCAATGCCACAACGCATCGGCAAACAACGACTGCAAATTCTTGGAATGCGAACGCGACAAGTGCCTGTTACCCGCACATATAACCTAGGTCTTCCTCACCTCGCACTTCTGTATTCAATCGCCACGCGACAGCCCCACGTGCCTTGTTCGACCCCCTCGTCGCAAGGTGCATTATGGTGTTGTTTAACCCCTGCATGGCGTATCCACAGTACCCCTGGCACCTGCCTCGCAACATGTCCTCCTGGTCGGTATATGTCTCCGAGAACGACGTCAAGACAGGCAATGTGAACGTGATGGATTTCTTAAGAAAGATCTCTTCACACGACCGCATCAAAATGCGTCGAGTCATTATCAACGACATCATCCCGAAGATCATTTACGCTGAGCCAGGCGCGGATGTGGCACCATTCCAGGACGCCTTCAACATTGTGCTGGAGAATCTCCTGCACCGCGCATCTCACTCTCCTGATCTGGACCAAGTCTCCCCTGACTAGCTGAGCCCGAGTCAATCTACAACGAATTATTACCTCTTTGGATGCATCAGCAGTAGTCACATGTGGAATCAAGCAACAAATCCAGATGTCGTTCTCAGATGGGTCTCCTAAAGACTGGGCTTCTGGTGTGAAGGTTGAAGTCCAAAGTGAGAACATACAAATTCATTATCTTAATTAATATGTTGGCATATATATATATATATATATATATATTTTAATATGTTATAGGAAGAGAGAAAAAAGAAGGAAAGAAAGAAAGAGAGAGAGGGGAATGATGTTTTTAGTTCACATTTTAAAGGCTCTCATGAACTTTTTTTAAATTGATGAAGCTGTAGTTTAGGATTCATGACGAAGGGTTTTCACATATTCTTTTGTGTCCATTCAGAATCTTTGTTAGATATTAATAAATGTAAAACATACATTTTTCAGGGTTATAATATTTTCATTATAAAAACACAAAGATTTTTATGTGAAGAAAATTTTAATGATTTAAAAAAAATGTATCTAATAGTAATTAAGATAATGGAAATGTTGGAAGTGCATGAGTATGCATCAGTGTGTCTTAGTTGGAAGTGTGTTTTCCAACATCTTCTCTCAAACCAGTAACTCTCAATTCTAATGGATTGTAGTATCAAAAAAATTCTTGTTTAGTGGACAAGCTCAATGCTTAGCATTGGGAGCAAACAATGGAGTTGTAAAGGAAAGAAAATCAATCTAGTGGTAAAGCTTTAGTTAGTAGATTGGCAAGATGTGCGGTTGAATTAATGTATTGGATGTTGATTTCACCCAAATGCTAGTACTTGTGTATGAAATGATGTATGATGCCAATGTGTTTTGTACAATGGTGAAAGTTAAGGTTGTGAATGAGCTGAATGGTGCTTTGATTGGCAAAGACAAAGCATATTGCCTTGCTTGGCTTACAACATAAATTTTTGAGAAGCTAATGATGTCAAATGATATCCTTCTTTGTAGACCCTGTGGTTGCATATTCAAACTTGGTGGTAGGGGTAAGGGTGCAACTTTGTTTTCTACTGAACTATTAGACAAGCATCTTGTTAAGAAGGAGCAACATGCAAGTGTAAGACTTTCGATTTGTCACATTTCTTGTATAATCAACATCTCCATATCCTTTGAGTAGTATTGTCTTGGTGGAAAGTACTTACAAGATAATAAAAAAATTGTGCTACGGCCTAGTAATGTTGGTATTTTGGATTTTTTGAGAATTGTACAATGGTACTCATGGCATAATTAATGTTAGGGCGACTGAGGGTCTATACATAAAGGAGGCATCTTAGAGCAAAGGAGTAAAGAATTCTTAGCCATTGTCAAGATAGGTGGTAGAAAGAATTCTTTGCCATTGTTAAGTTTATTGTTGGAATTTGTGAACTAAAATAAACCTCCTATTAATTGGAAGTCTAATTTAATTTATAATAATCCCTAGTTTAGGTGATTTATTCTACTTCACAACTTTTAATTAACTCATGAGTTAATTACATAAATTTCTTCTTATTTTTTCATAAAAGAACTTAAATTATCTAGCTAATTAAACTCACACTCAAATAACCATAAATAATAATATCACTACTTAAATAATTCAATAATATTACAATGAAAAAAAAATCTATGGTTTTTATTAAATTTTTTTTAATATTAATTACTATTTAAATTTAAAACTTTATTTAAGAATAATTTCTTATTTTTAAATAAATTTATATCTAAAAATTATTTTTTATCTATAAATAAAAATTTATCTATTTAAAAAAATTATTCACAAAAATTCATCCAATTTGACCTAGCTTCATCTATATTATTTTTTATCAAATAGAATTCAAATTCATCATCAATTTTTGTCCATATGATTCATCTATAATAACAAAATAATTATGACTTTGTAAAGCTCTTACAAAGTTATTATATACTTAAATCATTCATAATCAAAGCTCAAAGAAACCTTATCAAGTTTGCTCTCAAATTGAATTCTTCAATCTACAAAAGAATTTTGGAGTTGTCGTAGGTGCCTAGTTTTGTACCTCACAATCTGATTTCGACCCAAGTTGATAATTGGTCCTCTTGTCACGGACATATAAATTTACTCCAATAGTTACTGATATGATTAGGTAGAAATAGGTAAATATAGATTAATTCCATAAATTCTTTTAGAAAAGCTTCTGAGAAGCTTTATAGACGCGGTTTTGATTTTAGATGTGTTAGTAGGTTAGAAACTTGGCCAACAAGCTAACCATGTGTTGGTAGCTTGTAGAACAAGTTATCTCCGTGTAGTAGCTTGTAGAACAAGCTAACTACGTGGTAGATACATAGATAACTTGCCTTGCAAGTTAAGACATATGGCTAGCAAAGTCAACACATGTTGGAGGTCCTATAGGACATTGCCACATAGCTCTTAGTTAGATAATATATATGAAGGTAAGAGTGAAGCCTTCTTTACTCATGTCAATGCCTTTCTAGTCTTATTCTTGTTTCAAGTCTTTCTAATTTTCTTATTTTTGGCAATAGCCATTTTAGTTAATATAATATCACCTTTTCAATGACTTTTTAGTTTTCTTAAGTGATAGAAGAGTGTATTGAGGATTTTCTTTCTTTGAGATTCTTCTCCTTGATAATTTGGCAAGAGTGCTAACATATTGATTTTGTCTTGTTTTAGAAGTGAGTAGATTACCCCACTTCTATTGTTGTATTTTAAAGGTTGCGGACTACCTACCTTTAAACAAAAAATCTTGTTTCTAATACTAATCTTTTTCTTAAAGAGAGTGGATTATCCCTCTTTGTGGGATTTTTTTAAGAGATTCTAGATTATTCTCCTCTAATTTTACTTTTAAATTTGTTTGAATTGTCTATAGAAAAAAAGATTATGGATGCTACTCTCAGTAGAAGTGAGAATAGATTTGCAACTATAGCAGATCTTCATGAGCTTGTCAATACTCTAAGAATTGAAATTTTACGTATTTCCAACTTGAATCATAGAAGTACTATGCCTATGCCTATAGAAGAAGTTTAGAGGCTGCGACAAGAAGTTGTGTAGTTGAAAGAAGCAAGTAGATCGACATCACAACCAAATCCAAGGAGTTTTGCTTTTATAAGTATGACACAAAAAGGATTAGTATGCCTGAAAAGTTTGATAAAACAAGATCAAAATTTTGAGGATTTTTGCAACAAGTCAAGCTCTACCTAAGGTTGCAGCTTTTCTAATATCCTGATGGATTTACCAAAGTCGGATTCATAGGCGCACTACTATCAAGAAGTGCTCTCTCTTGGTTTGCACCTTTAATAGAAAAAGATTCACAACTCTTTTATGATTTGAATTCATTTTCAAAAGTGTTTATGGCCACATTTGAAGAAAGTGATTAGAGACAAGTAGTAGAGACCGAGCTTTTATTCTTATGACAAGGATCACAATTAGCTACTACATATGCTGCCAAATTCCAAAACTTAGCTTGCAACGTGGACTGGAACAACAAAGTACTTATCAACCAATTTTGATATGGGTTGAAAGGTAGCATCAAAGACTTGTTATTAACAATGCCAAAAGTAAAATCAATAATTTATTGTTCAAGCCAATTGCATGTAATAATTGTTTATTTGAAAGGCATTAAGAACAAAGATTTGTTTGGAGAGGAACAAATCAAGTAATGGCAGTAGCTCTTAAGTTTTTTGAAACGTATTCGTTAAAGCCGAAACCAATGCAAATTGATATGATAAGTTTTAAACCTCTCACAAAGCAAGAAAAGACTCAATATTGCCATGAGGATTTGTATATATATTGTAGAAAAGCTAAGCACATTGCTCAATATTGTCCAAAGAAGCAACGTAATTAGAAAATGAGGAGCACAATTGCCAAAGAAGATAATGTGTCAAAAAACGAGTTTCTCCAGCTATAATAGGGATCATGCGACTGGAATCATGTGCAATACCTAGTAAAGGTCCTATTCTCTCCTTAGACCCCTCATCTTGTTTTATAATAGAAGTATATTTAGGGCCTAATAATCACAAAGTCTTTGCCTCGTTAGTTTCAGGAGCCTTAGCTTGTTTTATAGACGAAGGTTTTGCCAAAAATCAAAAAATACCTTTAGTTAAGAAAGTTAAATTTGTACATGTAGAAGTCATAGATGGTCTTTTATTGTCTTCTCGAAATGTTACCCATAAAACTATTCTTTTAAATATAACAATTAAAGATCGTAATAGCATAGTAGTATTTACTGTAATAAAATCTCCCTCTAATTCGATTATTTTAGGATTATCATGGCTAAAAAATATAACCCTCAAATAGATTGGATTTCTTGTAATCTTAACTTTTCTAATAGTATAATCTAAGATCACATTAGTAAAGTAGAAGTACGTAAGTTCAATATGTCCAAACCTTTTACTAGTAGGTGCAAAAGCTTTCATGCATGCTACAAAAAAAGAATCATCTTTTGCTATATATGCTACGCCTATTTCTAATGGTTAAACAATGTCTAGTGGTATTTCTAATCAATACCAAGAATTTCAAGATATTTTTGAAAAGAAGAATGCAGATATTCTTTTGGAGCATTGAGCTTATGATTGTTCAATTGATCTACAAGAAAGAGCTCAACCACCATTCCGATTAATCTATAGCTTATCACAAAATGAGTTGGCTTCATTAAAAGAATACATTAATGAGAATTTGACAAAAAACTTCATACGCCATTCTAAATCTCCAACCGGGGCTCCTATCTTATTTGTGAAGAAAAAAGACAGATCTCTGCAAATGTGTGTGGATTATCGAGTACTCAACAAGTTCACCATCAAAAAAAGGTAACTTTTACCTTTGATTTCAGGACTTCTTGACCAACTGAATCAAGCAAAGATTTATACCAAAATAGATCTACAAGGAGCATACAACTTAAATCGTATCAAAGAAGGAGATGAATAGAAGACTGCTTTTTGAACTAGGTATGGACATTTTGAATATAATGTCATGCCTTTTGGATTCACGAATGTACTAACTGCTTTTCAACATCTTATGAATGATGTTTTTTGTGAGTTTTTAGATGATTTTGTCATTTGTTATTTAGACAACATTCTAATCTACTCTAAGAATACAGAAGAACATGAACTTCATATTTGTCACGTGTCACAAAAACTTAGAGATGCAGGATTATATGCCAAGTTGAAAAAGTAAGTATTCTACTCTACTCCAGTTGATTTTTTAGAATACATCATTTCTAATGAAGGCCTTATGATGGATTCCAAAAAGGTTCAAATTATCATAGATTGGAAGATTTTAAGAACCTTACGAGATATATAATGCTTTTTGGGCTTTGTTAATTACTATCGAATCTCCATCAAGAAATTTTCTCAAGTTGCTGTTTCACTTACATGTTTGACTTGTAAAGACAAACTTGAGTGGAATAAAGAAGCAAAAGCATCATTTGATGCTTTAAAAAAAGAATTTATTTTTGCACCAATCTTATACTACGTTGAATTCTTCAAGGCATTTTTTATGGAAACAAACGCATCAAATTTTGCTATAAGTGCCATGTTGTCACATATGGAAACAGATCAAAAATTCCATCCAATAGCTTTCTATTCTAGAAAATTTTTAGTAGCTAAGATTAATTATGAGATCCATGAAAAAGAGCTCCTTGCAATTGTAGATTCATTTCAAGAATCGCATCATTATCTAGAAGGCACCTCAAGTTCAGTTATCATATATTCAAATCATAAGAAACTTGAGTACTTCATGTCAACACATGTCTTGAATTATCATCAAGCTCATTGGAGCATGTCTTTATCTAGATTCAATTTCAAGATCACTTATTGATCCGAAAAACAACAAGGTCTATTAGACATCCTTTTTAGACATTCTTATCTTGTACCAAAAAAAAAAGATGCATCTTTTGATCAACAAAGATCAATTTACTTGAAGGCCAAGCATTTTCATCTTTGAGCTATAAAATCAACATTAATTGTTGATTCAATATTTGTGAAGAAAATTCAATCAAGCATGTACTCTGATCCTCTTATTCAAGATATCAAGAATACTTCCTTGAAGTCCGATGATACTTCAAAGTTTGAGTTTAAGAAAAACCTATTATACTTTGAAGATTGCTTATATATTCTTGAAGATGAAGCACGATTACGTATCTTTCAAGCTTGTCATAATTTTTTAGCAGTCGGATATTTTGAATACAATAAGACTTTGAAACTAATATCAAGAGATTTTTGGTGGCCTCAAATGTGGAAGACAGTTAAAGACTTTGTACAATCATACGATACTTGTTCAAGATCCAAAACTCCTCGCCATTGATGTTATGGACTTCTTTAATTGTTTCCAATTCTAGAACAACCATGGTCTTTCGTTTCTATGGATTTTATCACAGATCTTGTAGTCTCAAATACATACAATTCTATATTTGTAATTATAGATTGCTCCACCAAAATGACACATTTTGTACCATGTTTAAAATCTATTTTAGGTGAAGAAACAACTAAGCTTTTCATTAAAAATATCTATCGCTATCATAGATTACTAAAAGATATTATATTAGATAAGGGGACTCAATTTATATTAAGATTTTGAAGAATCCTATTCAAGATTTTAAAGGTGGATATAAAGCTTTCTTTGGCTTTTCATCCTCAAATTGATGGACGAACGGAACAGGTGAATCAAGTTTTGAAGTAGTATTTGAGATGTACCATTAACTATCATCAAGATGATTGGACAACTCTTTTACCATTGCCAAAGTTTGTGTCACGACCATAATCATGTAAGCTAATAATTACATATAGAAATAGGTAGAAGTAAATAAAAGTAGGTAAAAGTAAGTTAATTCTATAATATTTAATATGGAAGCTTCCTAGAAACTTCTTAGATGCTGCTTTGACTTCATAGGTGTCTTTAATTGATTTTTTGGATTAGAAACGTGGTCAACAAGTTGGCCATTTGCCACACATGTTGTTAGCTTAAAGATCAAGCTAATTATGTGGCCCACACGTAGAAAAACTTGCCTTGTAAGTCAAGACATGTGCCCTACAAAGTCAACACATATTGGAGGTCCTATAGAATGTCGCCACGTAGCTCTTAGTTAGATAGTATATATAGAGACAAGAGTGAAGGCTTCTTCACTCTTGTCAACTCCTTTCATGCTTCTAGTCTGTTTCAAGGGTCTCTAGTTTTCTTGTCTTTTGGCAATAGCCATTCCAGTTTCTCTTTCAATATATATACTTGTTTATATATATTTTGTTACCTCTCTTTGAGTGAATGCTCACTTGTTTGAATTGTTTTTTTATCGAGTTCTTGTCCTTGACAGATTGACAAGAGTGCACTTACAATATCAGAGCTTTGTTTTTCTTGAATAAGAGTGGATTACCCCTTTCTCTTGACAAGACATAAGCATATTAGAAGTTTGTGGATTACCCACTTCTAAACTGATATTGTTCTTAGTATCTTCTTTGTTATCAAGTCTTTTCTTTTTCTTTTGTCTTGAGCAATATCAGACAAATTTTTCTTCTTAGTATCATTATGGCAGAGCTTGTTGAAATGAAGAGTGCAATGGCACAAATGCAAGAACAATTGAGGGAGTTAATGCTTGCGATGCATCAACTCAATTCACCAATACAGGAAAGAACAAAAATAGCAGAAAGTGGAGATATAGAGATGATCGGAGCTGCTTCAACATCTGCACCAAATCACATTCCTTCTCCAATTGTACAACACCTTGTAAGCACTAGAGAACCAAGAATTGCTTTACCCGAGAAATTTGATGGTACAAGATCAAAGTTTCGAGGGTTCATCAATCAAGTACAATTGGCAATTGAACTTCAACCGCAAAGCTATCCAACTCCAAGATCACAAGTCAGGTTTATTGGCACTCTACTTTCTGGTTCTGCATTATCGTGGTTTTCGTCTTTTTTTGAACAACGAAATCTAATATTGGACAATTTGAAAGCTTTTTTGGCGGAGTTTCGATATATGTATGGTGAACACGATGCAACTTGTGTCGCAACAAACAAGATCCGAATTCTGCGACAAAGAAACCGCTCAGTAACAATGTATGCTTCACAATTTCGACAACTTGTAATTGACATTAAGTGGGATGATGTTGCACTCATCAGTCAATTTCTTTATGGATTGCAATACGAAGTAAAGAAATTGATGCTCAACTTACCTGATCCTCAAACTTTGAGTCAAGCAATCAATTTTGTGGTAAAATGTGACAATCGACTTTTTGAATTTCGATTTGAGAGTCGTACATGGGAACCTCAACATTATTAATCAATGGCAACATCAGCATCTTCGCCAAACGTACATTCGGAAGTAGAAGACATGCAAATTGACGCGGTACATTTTAAACTCCTAACTGAGCAAGAAAAGATTCGTCGTCGTCGAGAAGGATTATATTTATACTGCGGAGAACCTAAGCACACTGCTCAACATTGTCCAAAGAAACAACGTAACTATAAAATGAGGGGTACGATGGTCAAAGATGACAACATGTCGAAAAACAGATTCGTCCAGCTACAATAGGGACCATGCAGCTGGAACCTTGTACAATTCCTAATGAAGGTCCTATCCTCTCCTCAGAACCCTCTTCTTGTTTTATAATAGAATTATATTTAGGACCTAAGAATTACAAAGCCTTTGCTTTATTAGATTCGGAAGCCTCAGCATGTTTTTTAGATGAATAATTTGTTAAAAGTCATAAAATACCTTTTGTACAGAAAACTAAACCCATACATGTAGAAGTCATTGATGGCCGTCCTTTGTCTTCTGGAGATATCACTCATGAAACTCGCCCTATAAAAGTAACAATAAACGGTCATGTTAGCTACATAGCTTTTAACATAATTAAATCCCCGTCCAATTCAGTTATTTTAGGTTTATCCTGGCTAGAAAAATATAATCCTCGAATAGATTGGAATTCTCGTAAACTTGACTTTATCCAAAGCATTATTAATAGTTCTACCAAGCAAGTAAAAAGTTATAAATCTAGTATAGTAAAACCCGTACTTATAGGTGCAAAAGCATTTATATATGCAGCAAAAGAAGGATCAACTTTTGCTATTTATGCTGCACCTATTTCTGAAAGCGTAAAGACTTCAAGTGGCATTCCAAGTCAATATCAGGATTATCAAGACGTTTTTGAGAAAAAAAATGCAGATATTCTTCCTGAGCATCGCCCATATGATTGTTCAATCGACCTCAAGGAAGGAACTCAGCCACCATTTGGACCAATTTACAGTTTATCGCAAGATGAGTTGGCTGAACTCAAGACATATATTAACGAGAATTTAGCGAAGAATTTCATACGCCATTCAAAATCTCCAGTAGGAGCTCCAATTCTATTCGTAAAGAAAAAAGATGGATCTTTGTGAATGTGTGTTGACTATCGAGGACTCAACAAGATCACAATCAAGAACAGGTATCCATTACCTTTGATATCAGGACTCCTTGACCAGTTGAATCAAGCTAAGATTTATACAAAAATAGATCTAAGAGGAGCATATAATCTAGTACGAATCAAGGAAGGAGATGAATGGAAGACTGCGTCTCGAACCAGGTACGGATATTTTGAATATAATGTCATACCTTTTGGACTCACGAATGCACCAGCTGCTTTTCAACATCTCATGAATGATGTATTTCATGAATTCTTAGACAATTTTATCGTCTGTTACCTAGACGATATCCTGATCTATTCTAACAATGTCGAAGAGCATGAAATACATGTTCGTCAAGTATTACAAAAACTTAGAGATGCAGGATTGTACGCCAAGATGGAAAAGTGTGTATTTCACACTACTCAAGTTGACTTTTTAGGATACATCATTTCAAATGATGGTCTCATGATGGATTCTAAGAAAGTCCAGACAATCATGGATTCGAAGATTCCAAGGACAGTAAGAGATGTCCAATGTTTCTTGGGATTTGCCAATTACTATCGGATCTTCATAAAAGACTTTTTACGAGTTGCAGCTCCACTTACACGCTTGACCAATAAAGACAAATTCGAATGGAATCAAGAAGCGGAAGCAGCATTTGAAGCCTTGAAGACATTATTTGTATCTGCATTAGTCTTATATCGTGTTGACTTTTTCAAGGCATTTTTTATGGAAACAGATGCATCGGATTTTGCCTTGGGTGCAGTTTTGTCACAAATGGGAACAGATGACAAACTTCATCCGATAGCTTTTCATTCAATAAAATTCTCAACAGCCGAGATTAATTATGAGATCCACGATAAAGAACTGCTTGCAATCGTGGATTCCTTTCAAGAATGGCGTCATTATCTAGAAGGCGCTTCTAGTCCAGTCACTGTGTATACAGATCACAAGAACCTCGAGTATTTCATGTCAGCATGCGTGTTGAATCGTCGTCAAGCTCGTTGGAGTATGTCTTTGTCAAGATTCGAGTTCATTATCACTTATCGGCCAGGAAAACAACAAGGTTTGTCTGATGCCCTATCTAGACATTCTTATTTTGCACCAAAAGAAGGAGATGCAGCTTTTGAGTAACAAAGAACGGTCCTCTTGAAACCAGAGCAATTTCATCTCCGAGCAATGAAATCAACATTGACTGTTGATTCAACTTTTTTCAAGCAAATCCAGTCCAGTATGTCCTCAGATCCTCTTGTTCATGATATCGAGAATAATTCTTCCAAGTCTCATGATCCTTCTAAGTTCGAGTTCAAGAATAATCTATTATATTTTGAAGGACGCCTATATGTTCCAGAAGGAGAAGCACGTTTACGTGTTCTTCAAGCACGTCATGATTTTCCAGCAGCAGGACACTTTGGATATAATAAGACTTTGGAACTCATATCAAGAGATTTTTGGTGGCCACAAATGTGGAAGTCAGTCAAAGACTTTGTACAATCATATAATATTTGTTCAAGATCAAAAACTCCTCGTCATCGACCTTACGGACTTCTTCAGCCATTACCTATACCAAAACAACCATGGTCTTCTGTTTCTATGGATTTCATCACAGATCTTCCAAGCTCAAGATCTTATGATTCTATATTTGTGATAGTAGATCGTTTCACCAAGATGGCACATTTTGTGCCATGTACAAAATCTATTACAGGTGAAAAAATAGCTAAGCTTTTCATTGATAATATCTATCGCTATCATGGATTACCTAAAGATATCATATCGGATAGGGGAACTCAATTTGTGTTGAGATTTTGGAGGACCCTTTTCAAGATTTTAAAAGTGGACATAAAGCTATCTTCGGCTTTCCATCCTCAAATTGATGGACAAACAGAGTACGTAAACCAAGTCTTGGAGCAGTATTTAAGGTGTACCATCAACTACCAACAAGATGATTGGACAACCCTTCTGCCATTGGCAGAGTTTGCTTATAATAATATGGTACATTCTTCCACGCAACAAACACCTTTTTTTGCCAATTATGGCTATCATCCACGACTTGATGCTTTTGATTTTTCAAAAGTTGATAATCCTGCAGCAGAAGATATGGCAAATCGGTTGTCAGAGTTACATGCAATAATGAAGGTGCAATTGAAGGAAGCTCAAGAACCACAAAAGATAAACGCAAATGTATATCGTAAGGAGCAACCACAACTCAACGTGGGTGATAAGATATGGCTACTTTGTCGTAATATCAAGACCACTCGTCCTTGCGACAAGTTGGACTATCGAAGGCTGGGACCATTTTCTATTTCTGCACAAATCAATCCAGTTGCATATCGTTTACTTCTATCGAAGACAATGAAAATCCATCCAGTATTCCACGTGTCTCTTCTTGAACCATACAAGACAGTGGACATACCAAGAAGACGACAAGCTCCACCTCCTCCAATAGAAGTGGACAATAATGAAGAGTTTGAAGTAGAAGAAGTCTTAGATTCAAGGCGACGTCGAAATAAAATAGAATATCTTGTCCATTGGCATGGATATGATATTAGTGAACGCATATGGGAGCCAATGAAGAATCTTACAAATGCAGTAAAGGCGGTAGAGGCTTTTCATCGACGACATCCATCAAAATCAAGATGAAAACCTTCTTTATAAAAGAAACAACATCTAGGCAAGATAACATTCTACTTTCAATTCTTGTTCGTAGCTTCATTGTAGTAGTGGCGCTCAGGAGATGGAGAACCAACAACCAATGGATTTAACTCAAGAGCCTTCATTTGCTGACCTGCCGGACGAGACATTACAATTGTCACAACCTTTAAGACGACGCAATCGAGATGAAGATCTTCAAGAACGACATGTTCTTCCTCGAATAGATGGTGAGATACAATGCGTTTGGTATCACGATTTGGGAAGGGACTCCCGATGTTTGGTGATTTTGCTAGAGGTAGGAACAACTCTTGATGGTGTTCCAAATATTCTATTCGAAGGAAGTTACGAAGGCCTCAACAATGATCAAATAACTGGGTGGTCTTCCCGCCCTGGTATGGGACACTACCGATGGTTGAGAGGCCCTACCAATCATCTTCGAAGAGAACAGAGATCAGAGTATGTGGCGAATACAATTCGTCGCATCATAGATTTCCTCAACATATGATGACCGTTCTTCATGGAACTCGTCCCTAGAAGGGGGGGTAATGTCACGGCCATAATCATGTAAGCTAATAATTACATATAGAAATAGGTAGAAGTAAATAAAAGTACATAAAAGTAAGTTAATTCTATAATATTTAATATGAAAGCTTCCTAGAAACTTCCTAGACGCTGCTTTGACTTCATAGGTGTCTTTAATTGACTTTTTGGATTAGAAACGTGGTCAACAAGTTGGCCATTTGCCACACATGTTGTTAGCTTAAAGATCAAGCTAATTATATAGCCCACACGTAGAAAAACTTGCCTTATAAGTCAAGGCATGTGCCCTACAAAGTCAACACATATTGGAGGTCCTATAGAATGTCGCCACGTAGCTCTTAGTTAGATAGTATATATAGAGACAAGAGTGAAGGCTTCTTCACTCTTGTCAACTTCTTTCTTGCTTCTAGTCTGTTTCAAGGGTCTCTAGTTTTCTTGTCTTTTGGCAATAGCCATTCCAGTTTCTCTTTCAATATATATACTTATTTATATATATTTTGTTACCTCTCTTTGAGTGAATGCTCACTTGTTTGAATTGTTTTTTCATCGAGTTCTTGTCCTTGACAGTTTGTATATAATAATTTGGTACATTCTTCCACTCAACAAATACCTTTCTTTGTCAATTATGGTTATCATCCATGTCTTAATACTTTTAATTTTTCAAAAGTTGATAATCATGTAGTAGAAGATTTAGCAAATTGCTTGTCAAAGCTATATACAATAATGAAGATACAATTAAAGGAAGCTCAAGAATGACAAAAGACCAATGTACATGCCTATCACAAGGAGCAACCACAATACAATATGGGTGATAAGATATGGTTACTTCGTTGTAATATCAAGACTATTCATTTTTATGATAAGTTGAATTATTGTAGGCTGGGACCTTTTTCTATTTGTGAACAAATCAATCCTATTTCTTATTAATTGCATCTATCGGAGTCTATGAAGATCCACCTTATATTTCATGTATCTCTTCTTGAGCCATATAAAATAGTGAATATATTGGGAAGAAGATAAATGCTACCTCCTCCTATAGCACTGGATAATAACCAAGAGTTTGAGGTAGAAGAAGTCTTAGACTCAAGGCGGTGCCAAAATAGGTTGAAATATCTTGTTCATTGGTGTGGATATGATATTAGTGAATGCACATGGGAGCCATCAAAGAATCTTGCAAATGCAGCAAAAAAAAGTTGAAGACTTTTATCAACTACATCCATCAAAACCAAGATGAAGAATAGCAAACCTTTGCTATAAAAGAAACAAGATCAAAGGAAAATAACATTCTACCTTCTATCTTTCATTGTAGCTTATGTGTATTTGTGATGTTGAGGAGATGGAGTACCAACATCCAGTAGATTTAATTCAAGAACTTTTATTTGCGGACTTATTAGATGAGACATTGCAATTGTGACAACCTTCAAGACAACAAAATCAAGATGAAGATCCTCAAGAATGACATGTCCTTCCTTGAATAGATGGCAAGATACAACGTGTTTGGTATCACGACCTTGGAAGAGACTCTCGATGTTTAGTGATTTTATTAGAGGTAGAAACAACTCCTAATGGTATTTCAAATGTTTTATTTGAAAGAAGTTACAAAGGCATCAACAATGATCAAATAATAGGGTGGTCTTCTTGCCCTGGTATGGGACACTAAAGATGGCTGAGAGGACCTATCAACCATCTTCAAAGAGAGCAAAGATCGGAGTATGTAACAAATATAATTTGCCATATCTTGGACTTCCTCGACATATGAAGACCACTCCTCATGGAATTCGTCTCTAGAAGAGAGAATAATATCATGGACATATACATTTATCCTAAGAGTTACTTATATGATTAGGTAGAAATAAGTAAATATAGACTAATTCCATAAATTCTTCTAGAAAAGCTTCCTAGAAGCTTTATAGACACGGTTTTGACTTTAGATGTGTTTGTAGGTTAGAAACTTGGCCAACAAGCTAATCAGGTATTGGTAGCTTGTGAAACAAGTTATCTCCATGTAGTAGCTTGTAGAACAAACTAACTATGTTGTGCATACATAGATAACTTGTCTTGCAAGATAAAACATGTAGCTAACAAAGTCAACACATGTTGGAGGTCCTATAAGACATTGTCACGTAGCTCTTAGTTAGATAGTATATATGGAGGCAAGAATGAAGCCTTCTTTACTCTTGTCAATGCTTTTCTAGTCTTAGTCTTGTTTCAAGACTTTCTAGACTTTTTGTTTTTGGCAATAGCCATTCTAGTTAATATTATATCACCTTTTTAGTGACTTTTTAGTTCTCTTCAATGATAGAAGAGTGTATTGAGGATTCTCTTTCTTTGAGATTCATGTCCTTGACATCTCTCTAGATATCAAGTTTTGTTCTTTCTAATTAATTTTTGCTAAAAACAACTGCTAACTTCTTCTTACATATGCTTGTATTCTTTATTTTCTAATCTATCTTTTTTTTGCCTTATTTATGGCTTTACAAAGTAAATAGAAGCTTACTTTATAAAAAGGTAGTATCTACACTTTTAATTCTACTTTCTTTTAGACTATTGTGTATTTTCTAAAATAATTTGCTACAATATTTGAAGTAAGATCTTCTATAATATAATAATTTCTTCACCTCTTTCATCTATTAGTCATATTACTTTACAACATCTACCTCATCTTGAACCTATGCATTATTTGGCATGCACTAATGATTCTTCAATATGTTGATATAGAATGTTCTTTGTCTTGGTCAGATTCTTGATCTTCAATTTGCTCTGCTTTTCCTATTTTAATAACTTATAATAGATTTTATTCTTCATCAAAACTAATATTTTTACCTCTTTATTTAAATAACTAAATATTCTTTCCTGTTATAGGTATTTTTAATTTTATACCATCAAATTCTTATAACAAATATGTTCTATTGTCGTATACTTATTTGACAACATAAGGCCTAAACTATCTTCTTGCAAATTTCTTTGCCGTACTATATTGGTTGTCCAAAATACTATCATAAATGAACATCCAATCACTATTTTGAATTAGTTTTAGTCGCAATTGATATTTTTTGTTAATTTTTTTTTTTTTTTTTTTTTTTTTTTTTGCTTCTCTCAACTTCCTTATCGCTATCTCAATGTCCTCAAGTCTTCTTTAAAATTGTCAAATTTATAATATTAATAATTCTTCTCTTCTCAAATCATCTTTTCAATGTAATACATTCTATATTAGTACAACCTCCTCTATTGGCATCATTGGTTTTTGCCCATATATCAATTCTATTGGCATGTATTCCATAACTATACTACAAGTTGTGCAATCTGTCTATAATACAAATGGTAATAACTTAGGACAATCATCTATCTTGTATTTCCATGCTTTAATCAATGCTTTAACAATTTGAGGATGTCCACGTTCACTCTTGTCATTTCTTTTTAGATTATATACAGTTGTTAGTGTAAGTTTAATATCCATCCTCTTAAAGAACTCTTGTGCTTCATTTACATCTAACTTCTTTTTATCTCAAATGATTTTTCTAATACAACCATACTGGCAAATAATTTCTTCCAATATAAACCAATATATCTCTTCCATAGTCTTTGTATGAAGCGCTCTCTTTTACTTGATTTGTCAAATCCTCTCAAGCAAGTATTGAATATTTCTTTTACTCAAATCTCATTGGCATTGTAATTAAATCAACTACCTATTTTTAGTAAATTACCAATGGATATATTGGATGCAATCCATCTTGATAATAAATATTTGAATATATTTGATAAGTCTAAAAAGATCCTACAAAATTTATCACATCCTTATATATGCCCTTCTACCAATATTTTTCTTTTACCTTTGTTAATTTTACCTAAATGTTCGGCCTACCAATTTTCATGAAATTCTTTAATAATATTTTGTTGAGTGCTATAGCCACATACAACCTATTGTGGTATTCTACTTCTTTTCTCTAGATGCTTCCATAAAAATCTATCTTGAAGAAAATATTCATAAGCCTTCTTTCAAATTCTTTTAAACTCATAATCCGTCAAATCTTCTTGCTGCCTTAATGTACTTAAGTACTTTCCAATGTGCAATTATTTACCATCTTATAACTCTTCTAAAAATACTTCAAGTGGTGTAGTTAAACACAACCTTTTTTTTTTTTGCACATGAATGCTTCTCAAATTTAGTTATAAGTTTGATCTACTTACTTCTTTCAATTGCACAACTTCTTAGCATAGACTTTGAACTTCATTGTAGACTTCTTCTATAAGTTTAGGAGTATTGTTTCCATAGTTGACATTAGAATAAATAATTTTTTTATCTTAAGTGTGTTGAAAATCTTGTGAAGATTTATAATAGTTGTAAATTTATTCTCTCTTTTTCTAAAAGTAGCATCCATAATTTTTCTTTCCATAGATAACTTAAATAAATTTTATTAGTTAAATTAGAAGATGGTAATCCATATTCTTTAATATCAAATAAAAATTTTTATAAAAAAAATACTTTATTTTCTTTAAGAAAAAAATCAATGTTAGAAAATTAATATTTTAGTTAAAAATGAATATTCTATAACCTTCAAAATATAATAATAAAATTAAAATAATTCATTCATTTTTACAATAAAACAAAAATTATAAGTTAGCACTCTTGTAAAAAAATGAAAGACATGAATTTTAAAGAATAAAAGAATCAATATACTCTTGTGTCATTCAAAAAGACTAGATAATCATGAAAAAATGATATAATATTAAACTAAAATACTTATTGCTAAAGAAAAAAATAGAATTTCTTGAAATTAGATTATGAACAAAAAATATATTATTATGTGGTAATACAAATATATGAAAAAAAATAAAAATATGGATGTTATTATAAAGGATCTAATGAAATGATATAATAAAAAAATAAAGATGAATAATAAGAAGTTAGCTAAAAATTTAGTTTTAATGCAATTTTTTTATAGAAGAGATTTCTATTTACTTTGTAGAAGCATAAATAAAATATTATAAGAATCTTAAGATTTCTTTAAATATTTTTATTTTTAGTATTTTAAAAGATTTTATTAATATATTTTTAGGATTTCTTTATTATTATTTTTTAGATTATTATGACTTATTTTTATTTTTAATTTCTTTTTAATTTTTTTTGAATTGATTAAAATTTGATTATAATTATTAAAGATTATTTAAGATTTATTTAAGATTCTATTTAAGATTCTATTAGACTTGATAAGATTTTTTTGTTGCATTTATACTTTGCTTCCACAACTAAATGCCTAGTGCATTCTTAAGCATGAATATACATAATATGATAGAATTGAGAAGAATAAAGAAGGCTTCACTCTTATTTCTATATATACTATTTAATTAAGAATTATATGGCGATGTTCTATAGGACCTCCAATACGTGTCTAACTTACAAGACAAGTTTCTTATATGTGCACTACATAATTACCTTGTACCACAAGCTATCAATATATGCAACACATGGCTAATTTATTAGCCAAGTTTTAACCTATCAATCAACTATAAATACATCTAAAGTCAAATCTGCATCCATGAAACTTTTAAGAAGCTTTGTCATAAGATATTATCAAATCTACTTATATTTATCCTTTATTTAATACTTTTTATCTATATAAATATGTATATTACTGACAACACCTTAAAAAAGTATTTAACAAATATTATTATTTTTTTAGATAATAAACAATATTGAATACAAATCATAACAAGGAGATGTTTCAACATGCTTGAAAATAATCCAAACCACGTATTAGCAAAAAAATATTTAAAGTTCTTATAATTTATATAAAAAATCAATAAACTAAAAATGCATTCCAAATAATGGCACCATTTTTGAATTAGATCGACAATTATAAAAAGTTCTTAATTACAAATCTTGTAATTGATCTCAATTGTTAGATTTTTTTTAAATGAATAGTTATAAGATAATTTTTTTATTTATTTTTATTTGTAAAAATATTACACTCAAAACAAAGTTCAAAGTATCTATTTCTATAAAATATGTCTTAAAAAATTCAATTTAATATAAGATTGGTACAATAGTAAAAGACAACTTTAAAGCTTTAAATAATTCTCTAATTTCTTTATTCTCCTCAAATTTTTTATTATAAGTCAAATATATAAGTAAAACTATAATATGTAAAAATTTCTTGATACAAATTCAATAATAATTGATAAATTATAAAAAATATTAAATATCTCTTATTATATTTAAAACTTTTTAAACTATGATAGTTTGAATTTTTTTAGGATCTAACATAAGATCATCATTTGAAATGGTGTATTCTAAAATTTCAATTTGGATTGTTTGATATAAACACTTTTTCATCTTAGCATATAATTCTACATCTCTAAGCTTTTATATTTTTACAACAAGCATAAAATTTATAATCTTTTATATTTTTAGAGTAGATTAGAATGTCTTCAAGATAAGAAATAAATAAGTTATATAAAAGCTTTCAAAATAAATCATTCATTAGATGTTAAAAAATAATTGGTGCATTTGTAAGTTCATAAGGTATGACATTGTAATCAAAATGTCCATATTTGATTTGAAATACATTCTTCCATTCATCTTTTTTTGAATGTATATCAAATTATATGCTTCTTATAAATCTATTTTTTTACAAATCTTAATTTGATTCAATTGATGTAAAAATCTTGATATCAAAGGTAGAAGATATTTATTCTTAATGGTAAGTAATTTTATTGAATCTTTAATAAACTACATACATCTATAGTGATTCGTCTTTTTTTTTTTTATATAAAAGATGAGAGCTTGTTTTAGAAAATTTGAATAGCATATGAAGTTCTTTGTTAAGTTTTCATTAATAAATTCTTTGAATTTAGCTTTTTATTTTGTAATAAATTATAGATTTTTCTAAATGGTAGTTGTGCTCTTTCTTAAAAGAAATTTGAGCATTCATAAGAATAATGTTTTAAAAGATTATTTTTATTTTTCTTCTTAAATTTTTTTCGATAATATTAAAACCAAATTAGAATACTACTTGAAGTCTTTTCACTATTAGAGGTAGATGTGGCATAAATAACAAAAGATGATCTTTTTTTTGTAATATGCATAAAAGTTCTTATATTTATAAGTAAGAATTTTATTATTCTAAGCTTATAATTTTAGCTTTAATTAGAAAAAGTCTTAGTTATACTTTAGAAAAAATTAAGACTATAAAAAACTTAATTTACTTAAAAAATATATTTTTTAAGTCATGTGAGTCCAAATTTCACCACTCAATAAAATTGATGCCACACAATAAGTTCAAGAGGTGGAATGGAAGAACTCCAAATTGTGTAATTACTAAGTTAATTTAAATCTTAGTGTTTGCAATTCAATTAAATTTAAGCCTTGTAAGCAATGGTTTTCAATATTAATAAAAAGATTTAATGAAATTTACTATGGTCTTTCAAGGCTATTAGCATGATTTTCACTTAAAACTTAATGATTTGTTTAAGATCATTTATATGATCTTTACTTAACTATTAAATTTTATGTGATTAAAAAATTATAATTAATTAAATAAAAAAATAATTAAATAATTGAAACTTATAAATTATTACTTCTTTAATAATTCATAGTAAAAATTATTAATCAAATTATTACCATTAATTTATACTAAAAGCAAAAATCTTAACAATTAAGTTAAAAATATAAGATAGGATATTAAAGGTTAAAAATTAAATTTAAAAATTAATAGCCAAAATAAAATATAGAAGTTATGTGTTACTAAAAGAATAAAAATAAAAATGGGATTAAAAAGAGATAAAAGCGAAGGTACCTTGATAACGCCCATGAATTGAAGGCAGCAAACCTCCTTCCACTCCAAAGTTTTCCAAAAATCATGATTAATTCTAAAGTAAATAATTTTTAGATTCTTGTAGGAATAACTTAAAGGCGCTCCTGTTCTAATAATTTTCAATTCAATTCAATACCTAAACCGTGAGAAATGCTCCTTCAAAGTTGAAAGACTAAGACTTCTATAGCAGGCTACCAACCTCCACTTAAAAATTCATCAAAAATTCAATTCGTCTTAAAATTTAGTAAAATTTATGCCATAAAAAGCCTAGCTTAAAGATGCACTTATTTACAAAAATTTATAATAATCAAATTAGGAAGCAATGAGAAATGTCTTTTCAAAAGTGCTTGATCTAAGGTAGCCAATTCCCTCATACACAAAATTTCTCCAAAAATTTGTCTTTATTCCAAATCAAGCAAACCTTATGTTATTGGAAAGCTGAAACCAGAAGCTACAATCACAAAAAAATTCACATTAAAACTAAAAAAATTAAATAACTGATTTTCGAAAATCCAAGGCTCTTAGAACCTTTGGAGTATTTGAGAGGCCAAGGAAGCTATCTACCACAATGTAGTATGTTATTAAATCCAACGACCATCATTTACAATTCAAGATCTATGTACACACATCCACAAAGTTCATAATGAGATTTAAAAACTAAAATGAAATTAGGATTAGGATTTAAAGCAAGAATTCAACATGGCTTTGCCCTTCACCACAAATGAGACAAAGAGGGCTTAGAAATCCAAGCTATTTTTATAAAATTAAAAGGTGGTATAGAATAGATATTAGTTTGTTTTTATAAGATATTGATAAAATAGACTAATAGTCCATAGAATAGTCAGTTTAGGAGGACGGATGGTTAACTTAATTATTAAAAGCGGTTAATTATAAGATTACGGTTAGAATCTGGGAATAGGGAGTAAGTACATAGGAATTGTAGAAGTTAGTATGAGTGCCAGACTCTGATAGTCATGAGCCGGGGTTAAGCTTGGTGCTACCTCTTTGTTTTTCTTTGTTGTTGAAAAGTAATGGATAGTTTCTGAATACTGAGAAGTGAGTCTATGGAATAAATCAGAGATTGATTTATGAGTTATTGATTATGTAATTTGAGCACTGAGTGATTGAATTATATGAAGAGTTATTGGAAGATTATGATTGTTTTTTATTGAGAGCTATGTGTGTTTTGACAGAGGAAGTCTCTGATTACAAAAATTATGTGAATCCAGATTGGTTGGAATGAAGTCTGTTATTTCTGGTGTTGGATAGAAATTATGTGTTTTGAGCGGTCTTTTGAGAGTGTAGGGTTGCACACTATTGTTATCAGCTGATGAAGGAGTATTATTACTGGGAGAAAGCATTGTAATGTTTCTTGGTGTTTTAGTGGTTTGGAATGCGGTTAATTGTGTGACCCTAACAAGTAAAACTCATGCTTTTAGTCTTTCTTTGTGTTCAAATTCTCCTATACAGGTTTATTCTAAAAAGAATTGTAGAATAAGTAAAATGGCAATCATATTTTGGGGCCGCTGCTAGGGATAGACAGTAGCATTGAGTATTAGGAATTAACTGTCGGTTTAGTTAGATGGAAGATAGGAAGCAAATTCAGTAGAATATAATGAAAAGAAATGGTTATTAAGAATGAAAACTTAACAATAAAGAAAATACAACAGTCAAAAGAAAGAATAGAGAGATTGCAAGCAAGAAATTTGTTGGGTAACAAACAAGAATAAAAGTTAAAAAAGAATTATCGACAAAGTTGGATTAAACCATGGTTGCATGCCTATCAAAATATTTGAGTATACCAAGAAGCTGATTGACATCAAATATTTCAGAAGTATATACTATTAAAAAAATTATCAAGAGCACTCGTGGAAAATTTGGTTAATAGACCAGTGTTTCTCTTAAGGCTGTTAACTACGAGAGGAGGAATCACAAAAAAATTAGGTACTCCATTGGATATATTTCTAATAAGAGAAGCTTTCAATTCTGTCAAAATTGGTTCAGTAGAGTGGCATAAATTAATGGTCAATAAAGACCAATTTAGTGTATTTCAAAATTCATCGATTTCACCTCCAATTCAATCAAATAACTTAATAAGGGATAATAATAGCAAATTGAGGAAACTTAAAAATTCAGAACAATCAATTGGAGAAGGCACCAATTATTTTAACAAAAAATTAAGTAGAACATTTTTCTCTTCAATGGCAACGGGTGGTCCAATGGTTCCAATAGCAGTACAAATGGGTGACATGAGTGATTGCACAACAAGTGTGGCTCTATTATCTATTTTTAGGAATTTTTTGGATGTAGATCCCAATCAACATTTGTCTCAGTTTCTGACAGCATGTGTAGCCAATAATGGAAGAACTGAAGATATTTGGTTATGATAGTTGCCAGCAACCTTGAAAGACACAATATTTGAATGATACAACCATCAACTAGTGGATCAATTTTTCAATTGGAAAGCATTGAAGAATGTATTTTTAATCCATTTTCATCCAATTGGTTTTGAAGATTGACTTTTAGAAAGATTAATAACTATCAAAATGGGTCTAGGAGAGGCAGTGGAATCATACTATGGTCATGTGGCAGATATACTCTACAAGTGGCCAAATCACCAAATATTAGAGATTTTTGTATTATCCATATTAATCAATGGATTGCACCCACCCGAACTAAAAATGTTTGTAAAAGAGGTTCAACCAAATACGGTAACTACATCTCTAAATAGATCAAAGGTTTGGAAGGAATACCAATATGATCAATTTTTAACTACGGGTGCCTTGATGATTCTAGTTCAAGGCAGCTATCAAAATCTGACTTGGAATGGATTAGTAGGTAGTTATCTATGGATATTAGAAATACCCCAATTCCAATGTCAATATTCAGGGACTAGTTAATGTCACCCCATTACAAGCTATACCATCAAATGTGACAACAATGTATGCTCAATATTTTTCGTATCAACAATAAGCGTTAACTATGATAAAGTTACTATTAATACCAACACCAAAAGATTTTAATGAAATCTTGTTATTGAACTTGATGAAGAAAATGGAGGAAATGGCTATTAATATGGCCAAAGATAAGGAGAAGAGGCACAAGCCTATGAATACTAGGACCAATGTATGGTGCAGTAATTATAAGGGCCATGGTCATTTGGTAACAGAATGTCCTTCACTCTCACAAATGATGGATTAATATATATTTTGTAGAGAAAAGCACTTAACAGCTAATTGTTGGAATTGGCAAAGGCAACAACAATTCAGTAATCAGACCATGATCCCACCAACTCAGTGAGAAGACAATCAAGTCTAAATGAGAAATACGTTTGGATGGAATGGACATCGATCTAAATGACAAAATTGAGCATTCAAAAACTTTTAAAGTTTTAATTTTAATCAAGAGTTTGGATTAAACTTCCAGAACTACGATAAAGAGCAGTAGAGGTATCAACAATATACTCCACTGGCGTCATTGAACCAAGTACCCTCCGTACCAATGGGACAACCAAGATTATTTTCTATTCCTACATAGAACAAGCTTAGTAGGTATATATTGATTGAGATACCCAATATACCTGATGAGGGTCCAAGAAGACCACTTTGTTATTTTCGTTGTAGATAGATTGGTCATTATGCTAGTGAATGTCCTAATCCAAGAGCTAATGACGATTATGCGCCAGTGTGTGGGAATTGTATTAATAGATGTATATCTATGTGGTAGTGCTTTCTCTTGGTTTGTACCTTTAATAGAAAAATATTCATAATTCTTTTATGATTTGAATTCACTTTTAGAAGTATTTACAGTTAAATTTAGAGATAGTGACCAAGAAAGAATAGTAGATACTAAGCTCTTACTTTATAATAAAGATCATAGTTAATTACCATATATGCTACTGAACTCCAAAATATTGCTTGTGACATGGTCTAGAATGATAAAGCTTTTATTAATCAATTTTGATATGGATTGAAAGATAACATCAAAGATTTGTTATTAACAATGCCATAAGTAGAATCTTTAAAATAATTTATTATTCTAGTCATTATATGAAATAATTAATTATTTAAAAGGTATTAAGAAGAAAGACTTAGCTTAAAAAAAATCAATTCACTAATGATATTAGCTTTCAAGATTTCAAAAATTTATTTATCAAGGCTGAAATCAATACAAATTGATATAATATGTTTTAAATCTCTTACTAAGTAAAAAAAGATTCAATGTCATTAAAAGAATTTGTACTTATATTGTGGAGAAATAAGCATGCTACTCAATATTATCTAAAGAAGTAATGTAATAAAATAATAAAAAATATATTATTATATTATATGTATTTTTTCTTGAGAATACATTGGGCACCTAAAAATTGAGAGAAATGCAAGATAATCCATTTGGATGCTAGGTGGCCTTGTATTCCAATCTAAATACTAACCTTCTAGTACCAATATTTGTTTCTTAAACCATCAAATTGCTTCTAAATTTTATCTAAACTATTGGAAATCAAGTCTAGTATTCACATCAAAAAACTTTACTTCAATCCAATCAAAAAATTATTAGAAATCTTAAAATACTCACTAACCGTTTAAGTCCAATTTTTGAGACCTCAATCTACAAAAACCTTCATATACTTTGATCTAAACATTTGATTGACCTCAAAATTTGTATACACATCAAAAACTAGAACACCAACATATTACTTGAAATTCATCTTTATACACATTAAAAACACTCAAGAAATCCTTAATTTTATAAACATGATTTTATTTTTTAAAATCTAATCTAATTGAAAATATTATTAATTTTAAAAATATTCCAAAAATTGAATATTAACTTGATTGATATAAATTCAATACTCAAAAACATCTTTGCAAGTCTGTTCTCAAATTCCACTCTTTGATCTTCTAAAAAACCTTAGAATCATTGTAGGTACATGATTTTGTCCTTTAAGGTTTGATTTTGAGCTAGATTAACAATCAATCCTCTGGATATCAATATTTGATAATTTAAGATAATTTTTACTTAAACCTATTGATAATTTTTTTTTAAATATGTCTATATCAATTATTTATTTTATTTACTTTGATTTGAAGCATTTATGTTCTTACAAAGCAAATAGAAGCTCCTTCTCTAAAAGGTAATATTAAGACTAAATCTTTTAATATCTTTCTATCATTTATTCTTATTTTTCTACAACATCTTTCTACTAGGTTCTTCTATAATAATATCCATTTTTTTATTTTTCACCATATAGTTGTATCACTATATAACATCTATCCTTTCTAAACCTATACATTCTCTGGTATTCATCAAATAATAAAAATTTTATTTGATTCATATTATGTTTTCATACCTTCATCTAAATCCTCTTCATTATTTTTGCTATGCAAGTCAAATTCATCTTCTTGTCTTGAAAAATTTATATCTTCAAAAAGCTCTTTTATATTTATTTTTATTTATCTTTGTTTGAATATTTTTACTTGTTTTCCTATAATTCATAATTTTAGCCTTATTCCATCTAGTTCTTATAATAAATAAGTTACATTATTATATACAGTTGTTACCACATATGGTTCAAACTATTATTTAAAAAAATTCTTTGAAGTATTATATTAATTGTCTCAGCTACTATCATAAACCAAAACTCAATAACCTTCTGCAATTGTCTTAGGTCTTAATTGATGTTGCTTATTAAATTGTGCTTTATTTTGTAACCTTACTCTTTTTAACCTTTATAATGCTATTTGTCTATCTTCTTTTCTTTTCTTAAGTTGTTGAATTTTAACAGGTAAAATTTCTTTTCTTATCAATTCATCTTCTTATGGTAATACACTCTAAGTGAGCACTTTTTTTTCAATTGGCATAATAGATTTTTAACCTATCATGAATTTAATACATATATATTCCATTATCAAATTATAAGTTATTTGATTAGTCTACAATAAAAATAGCAAAAGTTAGTGCCATTTTCTAACCTTCTTATTTAAGCTTTAAATATTACTTTGATTATTAGTACAAGACTATATTTATTTTTTTCATTTCATTCAAGATTATAAGTAGTAGTCAATGATAACTTAATTCCACATATTTTAAAGAAATTATGAACTTCTTATACATTTAATTCTCTACAATTTGCAATAAAAATACATTTGAAAAGTTTCACATGATTCCACAAATAAAAGCACATCTTGATATATATTTTTCTACCAATATCATTCTTTGAGTTTAACAAAAGTGGTTCAAATTCTCCTATAGCTTACCTATAAACTATCATAAAATCCATTTTGTAGTTTTTTTTGTTCTTCTTTATTTCTTATTATTTTTTGTGGAATCTTAATACTTTTTTTTGTCTCTTCTATAAAAATCCTTCTTGAAGCAAAAATCCATATGCCTTTTTTTTTTTATTATTATTTGTTTAAATTTTTTTATAAACCAATTTTCTTATTTAGTCAAGATATTCAAATAAAAATTAATATTTAATAATTTTCTTTCATAAAGTTCTTCAAAAAATATCTTATCTTCCTTGATAAGATTTGATATTGACTAGAATTTTGATCCTACATCATAAATTTCTTCAACCATCTTATCTTCTCTTTCATATTTGGCTTGAGATAATATGTGTGCTACAAAATTTTCTTTTCCAAAAACATGCCTAAATTCTAGATTTTATAATTTTATATAAGCAATCTACTTTAACATTTTAATATCTAATATCAAAAAATTAATAATCACCTCAAGTAATCATAAGCAATCTGTTTGAATTACAACTGCTGCATCAATTAAATAATCTTTTTTAGCTTATATAGCCAAAACAACTTCTTATAGTTTTCTTTTGACTTGAGAATATGTACATTGATGAGTACTTAAAATTTTAACTCTAAATTGAACTACAAACTTGTTTCAACTTAAATCATCTTGATTCATAGTCCATCTAATAGTAATCAAATTAATATCTATAGTAAGTATTACTTGCCTATTACCTCATAATCAATTATTTTTAAAATTGGAGGTATCATTAATAATACTTTTAGCTTTTGTATTACTTTAGTATGTTTTTTTTTTTTTTTTTTTTTTTTTTTTCCTATTTAAATCAATAATCCTTGTATGATAATTTATATAATAAATTTTTTATATGACTATAATAAAGAATTCATATATAATAAAATATACAAGCTTCAAAAACCTACATACTTCTATTAAAGAATCACATGTATCCTTCATCCTTTTAATTGCATCAACTTTGCTTGGATCTAATTTCCTCCTATAAAATCTATACAAATGTCCAATAATAACAACTTCTTATAGTTTAAATGTAGATTTTGCTTTCAAAATTATAAGATGAACTTCTTCAAGTTAAGTTAAAATCTTTCCACAATCTTATATTTGATCAACAATATACTTGCGACACCCCCTCTCATCTAAAATCTCATCTTTTTCTCTTTTTTTACATCATTTGATAGAAACATCATCTAAAAAAAGTATAGTTTTTTTAAAAATGAAGTCTCTCAATACTTTGTTCATCCCATTCATCATATGTGTAATTGAATTAGTAGCACTTTATAAAAGAGTATACATTTTAAATAGTCCAAGTAGTGTTCTCATTATTATTGAATCTCTACTTTCATGTACAAGTTGAAATTGATCATAGCCCAAATATAAATCATTCAATGAATAAATTACCTTTCTTATAAATGCTTCTAAAAACTCATCTACTAAAGGTCCTATACCTACATTTTTAATAGTTACTATATCCATTGGTTACATATCTTTGTTAAAATATAATTATTCATTTTTCTTAGGTAATATAAAGCAAAAATTATAATATTAAATAAAAAAGGGTCCAAAATCTTTATTTGTATCTTTTCCTTCAATAATTCCATAAATTTAGGTAAATGGGTCCTAAGCTTAAGAATTGGCCTTAAATTCTAAGGCATATGTAATACCGTCAAATTAACCATATATGTAACAATATTAGGATCTACACATCCCATTTCATGAAATCCAAAGGCAAATGATTTACCTTATTTTGCAAGCATTTTTTTAAAATATTCAATTTTTATTTGTAATAAAGAACCATCACATTTAATCTTCAATTCTTTAAAAAATTATTTTATAAATTAATGTCCAGTATTCTTTAGATTTCTTAAACTTCCTTTTTTTGATGCTTCTGTCATTTGTTCCATAAAATCTTCTAATAAAGGATTAAAAACATGTTTTATCTTCTTATCTACTATTTTATTTTTTGTCTCCACGATCACTTCTAGTGCTTTAAAAGATTTAAGTATAGTATAAACCTCTTTTGAATGAATTTCCACAATCTTATCATCATCTATTTATCCAATAGATGTAATTAATTCCAAAGAATCTTCTAATCTATTTTCTTCATAAACACCTAAAATCCTCTCATCATCGTTTAATGTTCCTAAATTACATATTTTTTTCTTATTATTATTACATATATTTATTTTCTTTTCTTTTTATATCTTCAACTTTCTTATTTATAATACTATTATTTTTAAAAATAATAATAAAAATTATATCAAAAGCACCTACATCTTATTGTCAAGGACATGAATTAAAAGATGATGCATAAACCAATGAAATCCGTGTCAAAGAAACAATGACAAAATAAAAATAAGGAAGTATATATATTAAAAAAAACTAGAATGGCTTATTTCCAAAAGACAAGAAAACTTGAGACTCTTGAAACTAGACTAGAAGAAAGAAAGGAGTTGACAAGAGTGAAGAGGGCTTTACTCTTGTCTCTATATATACTATCTAAGTAGGGGCTATGTGGCAATGTTCTATAAGACCTTCAATATAAGTTGAATTTATAGGACACATGCCTTGACTTATAATGTAAGTTTTTCTACGTGTGGGCCACATAGTTAGCTTGGTCTTTAAGCTAATAATATGTGTGGCACATGGCCAACTTTTTGACCACGAATCTAATCCAAAAATTCAATTAAAGACACTTATAAAGTAAAAGCACTATCTATAAAGCTTCTAGAAAACTTCCATAGAAGATATTATAGAATTAAATTACTTTTACTTACTTCTACTTAATTCTACCTATTTATGTAGGTAATTATTGGCTTACATGTATATGTCCGTGACATTACCTCTCCCCCGTTCCTCCCTTCTAGGGACGATGTCATGATGTAACATGACTAATAGGTGAAAGAGTGTAGAGATTATTGTAATTTAAGAGATCTCAGTTCAAAGTATTAGAACAAATTATCTTAGAAATATAGTTAATAGTCAAAGGGGTAGAAAAATTAAAAGGTACCAATGCTGCCTTTTAGAAAAGTGACTTCTACTTACTTTGTAGAACCATAAGTAAGGAAAATCAAAGTAGATTGGAAAAATAAATGATTTAGGCATCTTTAGAAGGAAGTTAAGAGTAAATTCTAGAAAAAAATTACTTAGAAAAACTAGATATTGATATCCGGAGAAGACCGGTTATGAACCACGGTTGAAATCAGACCCTGGGGCACAGAACCAAGTCTTGACGACAACTCCGGGGTTTTTTTGGAGATCAGAGAGTGAAATTTGATAGCAGACTGAATAGGCTTTCTATGAGCATTGATTTTGGGTAATTTGGAGTTGATATGATTTTTTAAGAGCTTTGCAAAGTCAAGGTTTGTTTTGGATGACTTGGATTTTTTGAAATAAAATAGGATTTACGTTTTGGATGATTTCAAGAGTTTTATAATAGATCTATAGGTGATATTTTGTGGGTTTATGGTTATAGTTGTGTTTAATATGTATTGTAAATTTGAGCTTGATCTAATAGTTAAATCGAGAGATATTGAGGTTTAAGTGGGTCAAGGTCTCAAAAAGTAGAATTTTAGGTTTAGTGGGGGTTTTTGAGATTTCTTGCAATCTATTGGTTGGATTGGAGTGAAATATACGTGAAAGGATATTAGACTTATTTTTCTATGTGTATAAGAATTTTGAGATTAATCGAATGGTGCAAAAGAGAGATATTGGCTCTGGAAGATTGGAGAAGGAGGCTAGCCAATATCCAAGCATATTTTTGAGGTTATCATCAATTTGGTAACTCCGATCTTTATCAATTTTTTTGTTCTTGTTTTTAACTTATTTTTTTAGAAGTGTGAAAAATTTGAATTAAGATCAATGGTTAATTCATTAATTATTGAGGTTTAAATCTGTTGTAGGAATTATTACGGTTTGGTTTAGGGTTTGGTTAGGGTTTGGTTTGGGATTTAAGATTTGGATTAGGGTTTGATTTAGGATTTAGGATTTGGTTAGGGTTTGCTTTAGGATTTAGGATTTGAATTAGAATTTGATTTAGGATTTGGTTAGGATTTTATTTAGGATTTAAGATTTGGATTATGATTTGGTTAGGGTTTGATTTAGGATTTAAGATTGGTTTAGGATTTGGTTAGGATTTGGTTTAGGATTTGGTTTAGGATTTGGTTTAGGATTTGGTTAGGATTTGGTTTAGGATTTGGTTTAGGATTTGGTTGGAGTTTGATTTAAAGTTTGTTTAGGGTTTGATTTAGGATTTAGGATTTTATTAAGATTTAAGTTTCAATTAGTTTTGGCCTAAAGTTTGAATGAAGTTTAATGGGATTTTAATTAGAATTAAATTAAGATTGAATTGAGATGTATTTGAGTGATATTTGTGTTCTTTCTAATGTTTCTTTAAGAATTCTTATTATTTGTTTGAAATTTCTTTGAGGTTTTTTTGAATTTGATTAAGCTTACTTAGCATTATTATGGTTTAATTAGAGCATTGTTAGTATTCTATTAGAATTAAGATTTTGTTATTAAATTTTCCATTCTTCCTTCCAAAGTGAAGTGCTTAGAGCATTCTCAAGCAAGACTTCACATATTACGACAACGAGTTCCATGATGAACAATCATTATATGTTGAAGAAATCTATGATATAGCGAATTATATTTGCCACATATGCAGATCTTTGTTCTCTTCGAAGATGGTTGATAGGGCCTCTCAACCATCAATAGTGTTCCATTCCAAGGTGGAAAGACCACCTTGTTATTAGATCATTCTCGAGGCCTTTATAACTTCCTTTAAATAAAATAATTGAAATACCATTAGAAGTTGTTCCTATCCCTGATAAAATTATCAAACATTGAGAGTCTCTTCCAAGGTCATGATACCAAGCGCGTTGTATCTCACCATCTATTCAAAGAAAAATATATTGTTCTTGATGATCTTCATCTAGATTGTGTCGTCTTGAAGGTTGTGATAATTACAATGTTTTATCCAGCAGATCAATAAATAAAGGCTCTTCAATCAAATCCACTAGTTGTTGGTTATTATAGAATAGATATTAATTTGTTTTTAAAAGATATTGGTAAAATATATTAATAGTCCATATAATAAGAAATTCAGGAGGATGGATGAGTGATTTAGTTCTTAAAAGCAGTTAATTATAAAATTAAGGTTAGAATCTAGAGAATCAGGGGAAAGTATATAGGAGTTGTAGAAGTTAATTAGGATGCCAGACTGTAATAGTCATCAACCAAGGGCCATCGCTATGATAGTTGTAAGCCGGGGTAAGCTTGGTACTACTTCTTTTCTTTTGTTTGTTATTTTCTTTGAATAAGAAGATTGAGAGTTTTTGAATATTATGAAGTGAATTATGGAATGAAAATATGATTGGTATTATTTGAGAAGAAGAAAGATTGAATGCTGAAATCTGATTGTAGTTTAGCAGAGAGAATGAGTCTGTGTTTGTGTGAAACATCGTAATGTGAATGGCAGTTCTGTGTGAAGAATTCCAGTGATTGGAATGAGGATAATTGTGTGCTGAAAGCTATGACGGCGCAGTATTATAGTTGGAGATTATGAGGGTGAATATATTGGTAGAAATAGCAGTTATTGGTATGACTGAATTGCTGTAAAGAAGAGACCGATAAGGTGAAGGAAGAGATTATAGTTTCTTTGTGTGTTCAGATATTAGAAATAGAGATGATACATTCAAGAGGTAATTGATTATGTGATTCTAACGTAAACACTTAAGCAATTAGTCATTCTCTGTGTTCGAATCTCCCTATACAAATTTATTCTAGTAGGTTTCTTTTGAAATAAGTAAAATGAACAATCATATTTTGGCGCCGCTACCGGGAAGTGATAATAGCTTTGAGTGTCAGGAATTAATTACCAAATGTGTGAAAAAATTGGCAATGGAATACGATTTCGGTAGTGTTTGAAGCAAGATTATGATTAATAAAAACGAGAGCATTGCATCGAGGAAAATAAATCAGTTGAGAGAAAGACAGGAAAGAGCGCAAGGAAGGAACTTGCTTAGAGAGGAGCAAGAACGTAATCTTAAAAGGAAGCATCAATAGAATTGGATTAAACCATGGTTGCAAGCTTGTCGGCGCATCCGAACATATCAAAAACCGGACAGATTATTAATTCTACAGTCATATGTATCATTAATAAAACTGCCAAGAACATTCGCAGGAAATTTTGTTAACATTTCAGTGGAAATCTTGAGACCGTTAATTGAAAGAGAAGGAGGCGTAGAAAAATTTGGTACTCCATTGGATATTTTTCAAGTAGGGGGTACCGCTGAAATGAGCAATAGTGGCTCTTCAAATTGGCACAAATTGGTCGCTAATAAAGTTAACTATATTGTATTTCAAAATCTAATGTTTTCACCTATAATTCAACCAATAAAACTAATTACGGAAAATAATAGTAAATCAAGGAGTGCTAAGAGCTCAAAAATTAAAATAAGGGAAAGCAGAGATTATTTTAAAACGGAGTTTAGCGGAACAAGAAATTCAATGGCATCCGGAAGACCAGCAGTTCCAATTACAGTACAAATGGGTGCAATAGGCAATCATATGACTAGTGTCGTGCCACTACCTACTTTTCGAGGATTTTTAGGTGCAGATTCAGATCAATATTTGTCTCAATTCTTGGCGGCATGTGTAGCCAATAATGGAAGAACAAAAGACATTTGGTTGAGATGGCTGCCAGCAACATTGAAAGACATAGCATTTGATTGGTATAACTGCCAACCTGTGGGACAATTTATCAATTGAGAGGCATTGAAAAATACATTTTTAGCCCATTTTTGATCAATTGGTTTTGAAAAACGTCTTAGAGAAAAATTAATGAACAGCAGAATAGTACCAAGGGAAGCGGTACAGTCATATTATGGTCGTGTAGCAGATATACTTCGAAAATGGCCAAATAACCAAATGTCGGAATAGTTTGTGTTGTCCATATTGGTTAATGGACTACAGCCACAAGAATTGAAGATATTTCTAAACGAGGCCTAATCAGCCACTATTGCATCATTTTTTGAGCAAGCAAAAGTATAGAAAGAATGTCACTATGACCAGAACTTAATAGTTGGAGCCACAATGATTCCATCTCAAGGAGGTTATCAAATGATAAATTGGAATGATGCATCGGAAAGTTATCTGGGAAGGAATGATTATGGTATAATTCCACAGAGAATAGTGGATGCCGTTCCATTGCAAGCTGTACCACCATCATCATCACAACCGTATGCACTTTATTCTACGTATCAAAATCTAATACCTATGAAAGAATTGCCAAATGCATTGGTATCAAGGGATCCCAATGAGTCATTGCTGTTAATATTGATGAAAAAAATGGATGAATTGAATGTGAATCTGGCCAAGGATAAAAAAAAAAAAAAACAAAAGCCTACCAATACTAGGACCAATGTCTAGTGCAAAAATTGTAAGGAGCAAGGTTATTTAATAACAGAATGTCGTTCACCTCCCCAAATGATTGTACAATGTACCTTTTGCGGGGGCAAGCATATTACCACCAACTGTTGGAATTTACGGAAGTAACAACAACTCAGTAACCAAATAATGACTCAACCAACTTCGTGGGATGTCAATCAAGTACAGACGAATAATAGGTTTGGCTAGAATGAAAATCGAGCGAATAAACAAAACATAAATTATTCCAATTTCTTAAACTCTAAATTTCACCAAGAAGGTGTATCCAATACTCACGGATTGGCAATGAACCACCAAGATACCAACAATATCTATCCATGACGAAGCCAATGCCAGAGTCTACAGTAATAATGGATCAATCAGGATCTTTTACTCATCCGACATGGAATAGACCTAGCCGTTATATACTAGTAGAGACATCCAATATCCCTAAAGGAGTTGGCAGGAGACAACTTCATTGCTATCATTATAGACAAATTGGATATTATGCAAGTGAATGTCCTAATCCAAGGGCGAGTGATGACTATGCTCCAATATGTGGAAATTGTAAGCAGTTTGGTCATACTTATTAGTAAAGCAATGTGCCCTTTAATTATAATAATTGAGACTAGCAAATGCAAACAAGCCAATTGGTGAAGGACAAAGGCCTTGTTCAACGAGACTCACCAGTACATCGTATCGAGGTGGTGAACGCAGTGCTTACCAAAGGCCAACAAAAAGACAAGAATCCAATTTAGGACTTAGATGAATCAATCGTAGGATAGCAAGTAGCACCGTCCACGGGACTAAATGAACCAATATCAGTATTGAGACGTATTCCAATATTGAGACCTCAACAGATTGAAGAACCCAATTCTATTCCACATGCCAATTTGTCGGGACCATCAAGATCGATCCCAACTGACCAACTACCAATACCTGTAAAGTCCAATAAAAGATCTTACGCATTAAAGGAACCTTTAGTAGTAGAAAAGTTGACAAAGTTACCAGCAACAATCTCAATCGCCAAGAAGGAATTACTGCTGAATGGAGTAAAATTGAAACCAATGAAACGTAAAAGAGCATTAGAAATTAATCTCAATATGGAACCCTACGATATTCTGAAGGATTTGGATATTATTCAACCTTCAATTATAATGAAGCAATTTTTGGCTATAGCACCGGAATGTCGATCTACATGTAATTCAGTGCTAATACAATGAAGATCCTGCTCTAAAGAAATTCATGAAGTTAGCTTAAATCCAGATCCGGGAGCACCAGCAATCGATGTATCAATTGATGGCATTTTAATTCCAGGGGTACAAGTTGATGGTGGCTCCAATGTAAATTTAATGAACGCGGATACAATGGAGGACTTGAATCTAAAGTAATTGCTACCTATGACATTGGTCTTACGAATGATAGATCATAGTCAGGTAAAGCCAATGGGAATCTTACGAAATATTACCATTGAAATTACGAGATTGACATACAAAATCGATTATACTATATTCTGATTATAGAGTTCTACATTATCATATTCCATTTTATTGGGCAGACCTTGGCTTTATCATGACAGAGCTAAGAACGATTGGGGCCGAGGCACATTGATAATTGGAAAAGGCCATGACCAGATTGTTCTATAGATGTATCCGATACAATATCATGGAGAATCTCAATTGCCAAAATCAGAATTTACATTGGACAACGAGAGTCAATTGATTGAGGAAGATGCCGATGCTATAGGTTCATTGTAATTTGGGGTAGGACAAAACACTTCAACAGCAAAGGTAGGAGTCTACCAATATAAAAGTTCTGACAAATATTTACTACATCAGGACGATGCGACTAACTCGGATCATGCTATTACCAAATGGATGAACAATTCCGCAGTCAATAGAGTCAATACATTGGAACCAGATTTGGATAGTTTCCATATGTCGGATAATACAAGATATTCAGATCAGAAAAAGATAATTAAATCAGAGATTGTTGAAGATCGTGTATGTCAATCTATTAACTTGGGCACCAACGAAATACCACAGCTAATTAAAATATATGCTGGTATTATTGGTACAGAATTAGATACTTGGAAACAGTTTTTTATCCAGCACAAATTTGTCTTTTCGTGGTCGTATGTAGATTTGAAAGGGATTCCGATTGATGTGTGTGAGTACTAGATTATTTTGAAAGAGGGTGTTATGCCAGTTTGTCAAAGACAACACCGACTTAATCCAAAATATTTTTTTTAGTGAAAGAGGAATTAGATAAACTTTTCAACGTGGATTTTATTTATCCTATTTCGCATAGTGCATGGGTGTCGCCAATCGTGATAGTACCGAAGAAAAATAGAAAAATCTGAATTTATCAAGATTTTAAGAAACTTAATACAGCCACCAAGAAAGATTACTTTCCATTATCTTTCATAGATAATATGGATAACATGTTGTCATTATCACTAAGTAGTAAAAGAATAGGAGTGGGGCATCAGTTAAAGTCATTTTGTGGTGTTGTTTTGAGTTGGCTGGAGTACCATTTTCTTGTATTTCTTATGTTTTTGAAAGTAATAGTTTCAAATAAAAGTTAACACTGAGGAACCAGTCACAAGTGTAGATTGAAGATATTCTTGAATGGATGAGTCAGTAGGAACAATTGGAACTTCGAGATGTCTAAATCTTGAAATTGGATGCTCAAGTCCGTGAATTGGGCGAGTACAATGAAGACCTTTCAGCTCAGTTAAGCCGATGGAAGGATTGGAGGAGGACGAAGATTTACAATTGGAATCGGTGTCGTATTACGTGCTTTCCTGCTCGAGAATGCACCGGGCGTCTGGCTGTAGAAGGTAGTATGGAGATTCGCCGATAGTCAAGCAGTCTATCAGTTTTTGACTGTTGGAATATAAACGACTGCAACAATGTACCGTAAATCTATACGGATGCTCTTCGACTGCTTGTCAAAGTCTTTTTTTTGCCCCAGCCGGTAGGTCTCTAGACGTTACAGAGAACCCCGAACAACCCAAACTGTTAATCTTCAATATCCTTTTGTACTTACGATCTTGTATCCACTGACTGTCCTGTTAGATTAACCCAATAAATTTCATTCACTCCGCATACTCAATCCTATAGACACCCTTTTAATCCTTCAATCACAGACGTAACTCAATTTTACAAAACAGTCAAGAGTATTCAAACCCACTTCATTTAAAAATCCCGATTCACCATTACAACACTGACTTCAGCAGCGATTGCCTCAGTCTTCCCAAAACTCTACGAAGAAGAAAAATCCAAATTCTATGTCTTTCCTTCCCCGACCCTAAGCATGAAGCTCCTCTCTCTAATTTTCTTAATCTTCAAAACCCTCCAATGAAACCGAACTGGTAACCTTGCAAAAGCTTGAAAACTAGCTCCCCCCCGATTCCCCCGAAAAAAAAAAAAACCTCCCTCCCTAAAACTATATTCTCTCCTAACCTTATCCTCTGAATTTCTTCAATCTTCCATCTTAGATCCGGAATTGGCTCCCGCCGTCAGAGCTTAGATCCGAAATTGGCTCACGTCATCAAGGCCTTCTCCTCCGTTTTTACCTTTAAGAGATCCATTTACCGTAAACAACGTTCCCTGAAACGGCACAGAGAACAGGACAGCCCGAAACAGAATCGAAACCCTGTAATCGGGACCACATTGAGTCGCCCGACCAATTCAGGTCCTATATTGGGTAAGATGCCCGTAGTAACCTGGATGCTCACATAATTGGGTCAAATTGGTCTTCGCGTCAAACTGGCTGAGGCCCGTAGTAAGACCTCGAATTTTCTGTAACTAGACTGCATTGGGTTGCCCCACCAATACAGGTCTCATATTGGGTAAGAGGACCCGGATTGGATTCTCGAAATTGGATCCAATTGGCTCTTCAAACCCGTCGTGTGAATTGGTCCTTCTCATCCTGCTAACTCCCGTTATTAGAATCGAACGGAGCATTTCAGTATGCCCCGGCTGACTGTAACGGGGTGACTGAACCTGACCACTCAGTATTTGCGCTGGAGTTGGTCGATGCTCCCAATATTCGAGGTAACTGAATATTAATAAAATTCCCCTTCTTTTTTTTTATTTTTTTTTTATTTTCACTATATACTTGTGTTACAACACGACACCAGAATCGAAGGAATCAATAACAGATTCTGCGGCAATTGATTAATTAGATAGGCCAGAGGGATCACAATTTTTGTAGAATTTTGTTAAATAATTTTTAGATAGGTATCAATGGAGTGTTTGCGAGGATGCTGCACAGATAGGAGTGGAACTATGTAGAATAGATATTAATTTTTTTTTTGAAAGATTTTAATAAAATATATTAATAGTTTATATAATAGGAAATTCAGGAAGACGGATGAGTGATTTAATTCTTAAAAGCTGTTAAGTACAAAATTACGGTTAAAATCTGGAGAATCAGGGGAAAGTATATAGGAGTTGTAGAAGTTAATTAGGATGCCAGACTGTAATAGTCATCAACCAAGGGCCATCGCCATGATAGTTGTAAGCCGGGGTAAGCTTGGTACTACTTCTTTTCTTTTGTTTGTTATTTTCTTTGAATAAGAAGATTGAGAGTTTTTGAATATTATGAAGTGAATTATGGAACGGAAATATGATTGGTATTATTTGAGAAGAAGAAAGATTGAATGCTGAAATCTGATTGTAGTTTAGCAGAGAGAATGAGTCTGTGTTTGTGTGAAACATCGTAATGTGAATGGCAGTTCTGTGTGGAGAATTCCAGTGATTGGAATGAGGATAATTGTATGCTGAAAGCTATGACGGCGCAGTATTATAGTTGGAGATTATGAGGGTGAATATATTGGTGGAAATAGCAGTTATTGGTATGACTGAATTGCTGTAAGGAAGAGACCGATAAGGTGAAGGAAGAGATTATAGTTTCTTTGTGTGTTCAGATATTAGAAATAGAGATGATACATTCAAGAGGTAATTGATTATGTGATTCTAACGTAAACGCTTAAGCAATTAGTCATTCCCCATGTTCGAATCTCCCTATACAGATTTATTCTAGGAGGTTTCTTCCAAAATAAGTAAAATGAGCAATCACAGTTTTCCATCTCCTTAACATCACAACTACAAAGAAGCTACAAACAAAGATTGAAAGTAGAATGTTATCTTGTCTAGATCTTGTTTCTTTTATAAAGGTCTTCATCTTGATTTTGATGGATATTGTTGATGAAAAGCCAATGGAAGGATTGGAGGAGGATGAAGATTTGCAGTTGGAACCGGAATCAATGGAATCAATAGCAGATATTGTGGCAATTGATTAATTAGATAGGCCAGAGGGATCGCAATTTTTGTTGAATTTTGTTAGATAATTTTTAAATAAGTATCAATTGAATATTTGTGAAGACGCTGCACAGATAGGAGTGGGGCTATATAGAATAGATATTAATTCATTTTTGAGAGATATTGGTAAAATATATTAATAGTCCATATAATAAGAAATTCAGGAAGACAGATGACTGATTTAGTTATTAAAAGCGATTAATTACAAAATTACGATTAGAATCTAGAAAATCAAGGAAAAGTATATAGGAATTATAGAAGTTAATTAAGGTGCCATCGTTGTGATAGTTGTGAGCCGGGGTAAGCTTGGTGCTACCTCTTTTTTTTTGTTTGTTATTTTTTTAAAATAAGAGAATTGAGAGTTTCTGAATATTGTGAAGTGAATTATGGAATGGAAATGTGATTGGTATTATTTGAAAAGAAGAAAGATTGAATGCTGAAATCTGATTGTAGTTTAGCAGAGAGAATGAGTTTGTGTTTGTGTAAAACACTATAATATGAATAGTAGTTCTGTGTGAAGAATTCCAATGATTGGAACGAGAATAATTGTGTGCTGAAAGCTGTGAGGGCCTAGTATTACAGTTGAAGATTATGAGGGTGAATATATTGGTGGAAATAGCAGTTATTGGTATGACTGAATTGCTATAAAAAAGAGATCGATAAGGTGAAGGAGGAGATTATAGTTTCCTTGTGTGTTCAGATATTGGAAATAGAGACGATACATTCAAGAGGTAATTGATTGTGTAATCCTAACGTGAACGCTTAAGCAACTAATCATTCTCCGTGTTCGAATCATCCTATATGGGTTTATTTCGATTACATTAATTTGGAATAAGTAAAACGAGCAATCACATTTTGGTGCCATTGTTGGGAGTGATAATAGCTTTGAGTGTTAGGAATTAATTACCAAACGTGTGAAAAAATTGATAATGGAAGACGATTTCAATAGTATTTGAAGTAAGATTATGATTAATAAGAACGAGAGCATTGCATTGAGGAAAATAAATCAGTTGAGAGAAAGACAGGAAAGAGCACAAGGAAGGAACTTGCTTAGAGAGGAGCAAGAACGTAATCTTAAAAGGAAGCATTGATAAAATTGGATTAAACCATGGTTACAAGCTTGTCGATGCATCTGAACATATCAAGAACCGGACAGACTATTAGTTTTATAGTCGTATATACCATTAGAAAAACTGCCAAAAATACTCGTAGAAAATTTTGTTAACATTTCAGTGGAAATCTTGAGGTCGTTAACTGAAAGAGAAGGAGGTATAGAAGAATTTGGTACTCCATTGGGTATTTTTTCAGTAAGGGGTACCGTTGAAATGACCAATAGTGGCTCTTTAGATTGGCACAAATTGGTCGCTAATAAAGATAACTATATTATATTTCAAAATCTGACGTTTTCACCTGTAATTCAACCAATAAAACTAATTACAGGAAATAATAGTAAATCGAGGAGCACTAAGAGCTCGGAAATTAGAATAAAGAAAAGCAGAGATTATTTTAAAATGGAGTTTAGCAGAACAAGAAATTCAATGGCATCAGGAAGACCAGCCATTCCGATTGCAGTACAAATAGGTGCAATAGGCAATTGTACGACTAGTACCGTGCCTCTACCTACTTTTTGGGAATTTTTGGGTGCGGATCTCGATCAATATTTATCTCAATTTCTTATAACATGTGTAGCTAATAATGGCAAAACTAAAGATATTTGGTTGTGATGGCTGCCAGCGACCTTAAATGACATGGCGTTTGAATGGTACAACCGCCAACCAGTGGGTCAATTTTTGAATTGGGAAGCATTGAAGAATGCATTTTTATCTCATTTTTGGCTAATTGGTTTTGAAGATCGCCTTCGAGAGAGGTTAATGAAGAACAGAATGATCCTAGGAGAGGTGGTGGAATCGTACTATGGCCGAGTGGCTGATATACTCAGTAAGTGGCTGAATCACCAAATGTCGAAGGCATTTATCTTATGCATATTAATCAATGGTTTGTACCCACCAGAGCTAAAAAATTTTATAAAGGAAGCTCAAATCATTACGATGGCTGCATCCCTTAATAGAGCCAAGGTTTGGGAGGAATGCCATTATGATCAGTTTTTAACTGCAAGAGCCACGATGATTCCAGTTCAAGGTAGATATCAAAATCCGACTTGGAACAAATCAATGGATAGTTATCCATGAATGTTAGAAACAAGGGCCAATTCCAATACCAATATTTAGGGGGCAATTAATATCACCCCATTGCAAGCTATATCACCAAACGTAACAACAGCGTATGCTCCATATTTTTTGTATCAACAACAAGCATTAACTACGGCAGAGATGCCAATAATGTCAGTCCTAAAAGATTCTAATGAAACCTTGTTATTGAATTTGATGAAGAAAATGGAGGAAATGGCCGTCAATATGGCCAAAGATAAGGAAAAGAGGCAATAGCCTACCAATACTAGGACCAATGTATGGTGCAGTAATTGTAAGGGCCACAGTCATTCTTTAACAGAATGCCCCTCACCCTCATAAATAATGGGTCAATGTATATTTTATAGAAGAAAGCACCTAACAACAAATTGTTGGAATTGGCAAAGACAACAACAATAATTTAGTAATCAAACCATGATCTTACCAACCCAGTGGGACGTCAATCAAGTGCAAACGGGAAATACGTTTGGATGGAATAGAAATCAATTTAATCGATAAAATCGAGCATTCAATAACTTTCAAAATTCCAATTTTAATCAGGGGTCTGCATCAAACCCCCACAACTATGGTAAAGAGCAACAGAGGTATCAGCAATATGCTCCACCAACATCATCAAACCAAGTTCCCTCAGTATCAATGGGACAACCAAGATCATTTTCTAACCATTCATGGAACAAGCCTAGTAGTTATATACCAGTAGAGACATCCATTATGCGTGAAGGATTTGGCAGGAGACAACTTTGTTGCTATCATTGCAGACAAATTGGACATTATGCGAGTGAATGTCTTAATCCAAGGGCCAGTGATGACTATGCTCCAATTTGTGGATATGATAAGCAGTTAGTCATACTTATCAACAATGCAATGCACCCTTTAATTATAATAATCGAGACCACCAAATACAAATAAGCCAACCGACGGAGGATAAAGGCCCTGTTCAACGAGACTCACCAGTACATCGTGTCGAGGTAGTGAACGCAGTGCTTACTAGAGACTAACAAAAAGACAAGAATTTAATTCAGGACCTGGATGAACTAATCACAAGAAAGTAAGTAGCACCGTCCATGGGACTAAACGAACCAATATCAATATTAGGACATATTTCAATATTGAGACCTCAACAGACTGAGAAATTCAATTCGGTTCCACATGCCAATTTGTCGAGACCATCAAGATCGATCCCAACTGACCAACTACCAATACTTGTACAGCCCAATAAAAGATCTTATGCATTAAAAGAACCTTTAGTGGTAGAAAAGTTGGCGAAGTTACCAACGACAATTCCAATCGCGATGAAGGAATTGCTGCCAATTAGAGTAAAATCGAAACCAATGAAATACAAAAGAGCATTGGGAATTACTCTCAATATGGAACCCTATGACATTCTGAAGGATTTGGATGTTATTCAACCTTCAATTATAATGAAGCAATTTTTGGCTGTAGCACCGGAATATTGATCTACATTGAATTCAGTGCTAATACGACGAAGATCCCGCACTAAAGAAATTCATGAAGTTAACTTAAACCTAGATCTGGAAGCACCAACAATCGATGTATCAATTGATGGTATTTTAATTCTAGGGGTACAAGTCGATGGTGGCTCCAATATAAATTTAATGAACGCGGATACAATGAAGGACTTTGATCTAAAGCAATTGCTACCTACGACATTAGTCTTGTAAATGGCAGATCATAGTTGGGTAAAGCTAATGGGAATCTTACGAAATATTGCCACTGAAATTATAGGATTGACATACAAAATTGGTTATATTGTATTTTGATTATAGAGTTCTACATTATTGTATCTCATTTTATTGGGCAGACCTTGGCTTTATCATGCCAAAGCTAAGAATGATTGGAGCGAAGGCACATTGATAATTAGAAAAGGCCATGACCAAATTATTTTATAGATGTATCCGATACAATATCATAGAAAATCTCAATTGCCTGAATCAAAATTTACATTGGACAACGAGAGTCAATCGATTGAGGAAGATGTCGATACTATAGGTTCACCGCAATTTGAGGTAGGACAAAACACTTCAATAGCAAAGGCAGGAGTCTACCAATGTAGAAGTCTCGGTGAATATTTACTGCATCAGGAAGATGCAACTAACTCAGATCATGCTATTGTCAAATAGATGAACAATTCCGCAGTCAATAGAATCAGCACATTGGAACCAGATTTGGGTGGTTCTCATATGTCGGATAATACAAGATATTCAAATCGGAAAAAGATAATTAAATCAGAGGTTGTTGAAGACCGTGTGTGTCAATCTATTAACTTGGGCACCAACAAAATGCCACAGCTAATTAAAATATATATTGATATTATCAGTACAGAATTGGATGCTTGGAAATAGTTTTTCGTCCATCACAAATCTACCTTTGCATGATCGTATGCGGATTTGAAAGGGATTCAGGTTGATATATGTGAGCACCAAATTATTTTGAAGGAGGGTATTACGCTAGTTCGTCTAAGGCAACATCGACTTTATCCAAAATATTTTCTTTTAGTGAAAGAGGAATTGGATAAACTACTCGACATAGATTTTATTTATCTTGTTCAGCATAGTACATGGGTGTCGCCAATCGTGATGGAACTGAAGAAGAATGAAAAAATTAAGATATGTCAAGATTTTCAAAAATTAAATGCAGCCACCAAGAAAGATTACTTTCCATTACCTTTCACAGACAGTATGGATAACATGTTGTTATTATCACCAGGTAGTAAAAGAATAGGAGTGGGGCACCAGTTAAAGTCATTTTTTGGTATTGTTTTGGGTTGGCTGGAGTGCCATTTTTTTGTATTTCTTGTATTTTTGAGAGTAGTAGTTCCAGTTAATAGTTAACAGTGAAAGCCAGTCTTAAGTGTCGATTGAAGATGTTCCAGAATGTATGAGTCAGCAACAGCAACAATTGGAACTTCGGGATGTCCAAATCTTAAAACTAGAAGCTCAAGTCCATGTACTGGATGAGTATAATGAAGATCTCTCAAACCAATTGAGGCAGGAGCCGATGGATGGACTGGAAGAAGAAGAAGAAGATTTGCAATTGGAACCGGAATCAGTAGAATCAATAACATATACTATGGTAATTGATCAATTAAATAGGCCAGAGGGATTTTAATTTTTGTAGAATTTTGTTAGATAATTTTTACATAGGTATCAATTGAATGTTTGCGAGGATGCTGCATAAATAAGAGTGGGGCTATGTAGAATAGATATTAATTCATTTTTGAAAGATATTGATAAAATATATTAATAGTCTATATAATAGGAAATTCAAGAGGACGGATGACTGATTTAGTTCTTAAAAGTGGTTAATTATAGAATTACGATTAGAATCTGGAGAATCACAAGAAAGTATATAGAAACTGTAGAAGTTAATTAACATGCCATTGCTATGATATTGTGAGCCAGGGTAAGCTTGGTGCTACCTCTTTTCTTTTGTTTGTTATTATCTTTGAATAAGAAGATTGAGAGTTTCTGAATATTGTGAAGTGAATTATGGAATGGAAATGTGATTGGTATTATTTGAGAAAAAGAAAGACTGAATGCTGAAATCTTATTGTAGTTCAGTAGAGAAAATGAGTATGTATTTGTGTGAAACACCGTAATGTGAATGGCAGCTCTGTGTGAAGAATTCCAATGATTGAAATGAGGGTAATTGTATGTTGAAAGCTGTGAAGGCGTAGTATTACAGTTGGAGATTATGAGGGTGAATATATTGGTAAAAATAGCAGTTATTGGTATGACTCAATTGTTGTAAGGAAGAGATCGATAAGGTGAAGGAGGAGATTATAGTTTCCTTGTGTGTTCAGATATTAGACATAGAGACAATACATTCAGGAGGTAATTGATTGTAGGACCCTAACGTGAACGCTTAACCAACTAGTTATTTTCCATGTTCGACCCCTCTTATACGGATTTATTCCCATTAGATTCATTTGAAATAAGTAAAACGAGCAATCATAGTCCACAAACATCAAAATGGACAATCTCCAAGAACTTGGTTGCACGTATTGCAATTCCAATTAGAAATGAGGCCCTTTGTTATTTATCTTGAATACAACCTTCATAAGTAAGTGTCATAGTATTGTAGCTTACATGACCAAGATCTAAGCCACTTACCATGGATTGGAGCTCCTTCATGCTCTTGGCATTCAAATGATCAAGGCGTCAATGCCAAATGTCAAACTTGTCTTGATCTTGAGGAAATTCAACAAATGCTGCCACTTCAACTCTATTCACCTTCTTCCACTTCATGAAGTATAGGTTGCCATCTCTAAAGCCTTTTGCAATATGATCTCCTTTCAATGTCTTCACAAAATATCCATTCTTATCAAATTATACTTTACAACAATGTGAAACAAGTTTATTCACCGAGAGGAGGTTTTTCTTCATCTTTGGCACATGTAAGATGTCTTTCAATCTGATCTTCTTAATTTGGCCTTTCATAATAATATCTATAATAATGGAGCCCATTCCAATAGCTTGTACTATGCCATCATCTCCCATGAGAATATTTGCTATTGAAATCTCTTCATAAGTGTCAAAGGAATACTTGTATGGAGTCATGTGCTTGGTGGCACCAGAATCAATGATCCACTTGGACATGACAACCATGGAAGTACCTTCACTTGCCATGAATGTATAATCATCACCTCCATATTATCACGAGCATTGTTTGCACTTTCTTTGTCTCCTTTCTTAGCCTTGTAGCAATTTTGAGGAAAGTGACATGGCTTTCCACAAATGAAATAAGTTCTCACTTTGCCACATTGATTAGAATGACTCTCCTTGCCTTGTCTTGAAAAGAGAGCCGAATCCTCACTTTGGGGCTCTATTTCTTTTATCTTGGTCACTTCATGGGCAAGTCTTGCCGTCACATAATCCATTGTGAGTTCTTTTAGCTTGATGGATTCTAATGCCACAATGAAGTAGTTATAGGACTCGAAAAAGATCATAAACAAGGTCATGATAATATCACTTTCTTCTAAATGCTTGTCAACAATAGCAAGTTGATTAGCAAGGGCCTTTATCTTATTGACATGAGCCATGAGGTCTTCACCTTCTTCCATCTTACAAGTGAAGAATTTCCTCCTTGTGAAGATGATATTGGATAAGTTTTTGCTCTCATATATGTTACAAAGAGTTTTCCATGCTTCTATTGGTCCTTTGCAAGAGATGATGTGAGAAAATTTGGTTTCATCCAAATTAGTGGCAATCATGCCAAAAGCCTTCTTTTCTCGTCTTGTGAAGTCTTTCTCGTCTTTAGCATCAGCATGCGTACTTGGAGGCTCTTCACTTTTATCTAGAATGTCCCAAAGGTCCAAAGATGCCAACAAAAGCTCCATTTTGACATTCCAATGGTAGAAATTGTCACCTCTAAACTTCTCAATCACTCTCAAACCTTCACCCTCACTTGAAGCCATGTCTTAGAAGAGGTCTATCAAAAAATATCAAAAAAAAGAGTCTCTATGTGTTTAAAATCACTAGAACAATTTTGTACTTGCAAAATCTCAGAATGCCCTCTTGTGAACAAATGAATGTTTTTTCACTACAAACACTCCCAAATCAACTTTTGAAGCTTCTTACAAGTATGTGAACTCCAATCAACCTCTTTATCAAGTTCTTCCACTCATGAAACTCACTTTTTCACCCAAAATCAAAGATACTATCAAGATTTTTGTATAAGGTCTTAATTACTCAATCCTAGGAGTTAAGAACCTTCAAACTAATATAAGAGATCTATAAGGCCTAAATCAGAACCTCCACATGTCAAAACACTAGATTAGATCATAGAATCTCTAATATCAGCAAACACCATAAGATCTATTCAACACAAGAGCAACAACTAGCAAATGACTTCAACTTACTTGAATAGCAAAAAAAAGTGTGTGTGGACCCATAACCTATTGTAGAAACACAATAAGCAAGACACAAGTAAGTAGAAATCAGCAAGGTTAGAAACAAGAGAAGTGTGGAATGAGATATCTCTCATTTCTTGCACTCTTTACTTATAGGTAGAGGTTACATCCATTTTGGCTAGTATTCATCTTACTTTCATCCAACTAAACTCTAGAATCCTCTTAACCTAGCCACCACTTTAAATCCTAGCCACCACCTATAATCCTAGCCACCACCTTAGTAACTTTTCTTCATCATTTTGCTACCCTTTGATCTCTAGCAACTTATCTAAGATAATATTTTTTTACCTTCTTACTTATCCTCCATTCAATTTAACAAAACATTTATTTGTTTACAATAGGGCATTCTGAGATTTTGCTAGTACAAAATTGTTCTAGTGATTTTAAGCACATAGAGACTCTTTTTCTTGATATTTTTTGATAGACCTCTTCTAAGACATGGCTTCAAGTGAGGGTGAAGGTTTGAGAGTGATTGAGAAGTTTAGAGGTGACAATTTCTACCATTGGAATGTCAAAATGGAGCTTTTGTTGGCATCTTTGGACCTTTGGGACATTCTAGATAAAAGTGAAGAGCCTCCAAGTACGCATGCTGATGCTAAAGACGAGAAAGACTTCACAAGACGAGAAAAGAAGGCTTTTGGCATGATTGCCACTAATTTGGATGAAACCAAATTTTCTCACATCATCTCTTGCAAAGGACCAGTAGAAGCATGGAAAACTCTTTGTAACATATATGAGAGCAAAAACTTGTCCAATATCATCTTCACAAGGAGGAAATTCTTCACTTGTAAGATGGAAGAAGGTGAAGACCTCATGGCTCATGTCAATAAGATAAAGGCCCTTGCTAATCAACTTGCTATTGTTGACAAGCATTTAGAAGAAAGTGATATTATCATGACCTTGTTTATGATCTTTTTCGAGTCCTATAACTACTTCATTGTGGCATTAGAATCCATCAAGCTAAAAGAACTCACAATGGATTATGTGACGGCAAGACTTGCCCATGAAGTGACCAAGATAAAAGAAATAGAGCCCCAAAGTGAGGATTCGGCTCTCTTTTCAAGACAAGGCAAGGAGAGTCATTCTAATCAATGTGGCAAAGTGAGAACTTATTTCATTTGTGGAAAGCCATGTCACTTTCCTCAAAATTGCTACAAGGCTAAGAAAGGAGACAAAGAAAGTGCAAACAATGCTCGTGATAATATGGAGGTGATGATTATACATTCATGGTAAGTGAAGGTACTTCCATGGTTGCCATGTCCAAGTGGATCATTGATTCTGGTGCCACCAAGCACATGACTCCATACAAGTGTTTATTTGACACTTATGAAGAGATTTTAATAGCAAATATCCTCATGGAAGACAATGGCATAGTACAAGCTATTGGAATGGGCTCCATTGTTATAGAGATTGTTGTGAAAGACCAAACCAAGAAGATCAAATTGAAGGACGTCTTATATATGCCAAAGATGAAGAAAAACCTCCTCTCTATGAATAAACTCATTTCATATGGTTGTAAAGTGCAATTTGATAAGAATGGATTTTTTGTGAAGACATTGGAAGGAGATCATATTGCAAAGGGCTTTAGAGATGGCAACCTATATTTCATCAAGTGTAAGAAGGTGAATGGAATTGAAGTGGCAGTATTTGTTGAATTTCCTCAAGATCAAGACAAATTTGGCATTTGGCATTGATGCCTTGGTCATTTGAATGCCAAGAGTATAAAAGAGCTCCAATCTATGGTAAGTGGCTTAGATCTTGGTCATATAAGCCACAATGCTATGACACTTGCTTGTAAAGGTTGTATTCAAAGCAAACAATAAAGGGCTTTATTTCCAAGTAGAATTGCAACACGTTATCGTGTTGTGGTTCGGCTATTATATGAAAATAATGTAATTATGTACTTAATATATAATTTATTAAGTAACATGATAATGGCCATGTTAGTAGATTTTAGTCGGTTGTAGAATATAATTTGATTATTACCTTGAAAAGAGGTTGTTTAAATAGATTACCATAGAATTTGTATAACTATAATTTCCTTTTGATAGTGGCTTTTAAGATTGGTTTTGGTTGATAGTAACTTCAAAAATATTTAGAGTCACCTTTGTTTGACATTGGTGACCTTTAAAAACTTATTTTGGTTCTTTTATTTGGTATTTAGAACATAAATTATATAAATCTTATAAGAAAAAAGATTGAAAAAAGGTTTTGATAGCAAATGGAGTAATTAAGGTACCAATATAGATGAATGGAGATGAATGGAGATAAATGATGAAAATCTCCATTCCTATTGGTCAAAAATCATGACCAATGGGCTTTGAGGAGGTTGTCCAAGGCCATATTAGGGATTAGGATTAGTTTCTCGGGGCCATTCGAGCTTTGAAGGCTAGGATCAGCAAGTTTAGGTTTTTGGCTATGGTTTTGGTGCAAATTTTCAATGGTTTGGAGTTTATATGAAGGAGATACAAGCGCTCAAAGTTAAGGTATTGATTTGAGAGCTACTATCACTCTTTTTGGCATAACGCATGCATATGGACAGCAATTGAGTATCAGCAACTGCGATTCAAGAGAGTACTTTTGCGACTATACTTTTCACATACTGCTTATGGAATTTCAAGTTGAAATGAAGGAGTTATTGGATTTTGAAGTCAGCACATGCAATCTAAAGGTGGTAAGTGACCTGATTTACTAGTAGTTGTGTCTTGAGCTATATCTTAAGCCATTTGATAAGGTTTTGGCTCAAAATTTCAGGAAATGTATAAATTCATGTAAGTAAACTTTTTATATAAGTTTGATGATATTGGAGTATTGAATTCTTGAGATATTAAGAAAATAGTACTCAAGTGCTTGTAAATTAGGGTTTAGAGTGTTTGCTAGGGTTTCTTAGATGTCAAAAGATTGAGAGTGAATTTACAATTGATTTTTTTTTGTAATAAAATTTAAGGATGAATTCTACCTATCTTATAAATTTAAAATAAATTGAACGATTATATCAAGAGTTATGAATTTCTAAAGTTGAAGAAAAAAAAATCATTTGTAGAAAAAATATGTTTTGAAGGGATTTTGTTATATTTTGAGTTTTATGCAAAATAAAGGAATTTTGGAAGCTAAGACAAGATTCATATAAAGGTTTAAATTAAACTCTCTATAGTTAGATATCCAGTGTATTCTTAGATAGCAAATCATGCCATATGACAATGTGCAATCAAGTTATTAAAGATTGTCTATTCAGATGTTTGTGGACCTATGAGGATGCAATCAATAGGAGGTGCAAGGTATTTTGTCACATTTATTGATGATGTTTCAAAGAAGGTTTGGATTTTCATCCTTAAAGCAAAGAGTGAGTGTTTCATAAGGTTTAAGGAGTTTAAGGTACTTGTGGAGAAGGAATGTGAATGCAAAATTACGGTATTGGATATGGACAATAGAAGTGAGTATATGTCAAAGCAATTCAATAATTTCTTGAAGATGCATGGTATTGCAAGACAAACCTCCACTCCTTACATTCCACAACAAAATACAATTGCTAAAAGAGTAAATCAGACTATTGTGGAGATAGTAAGGAGTATGCTTCATGTACAAAACCTTGGACATGAGTTTTGTACAGAAGCAGTGGTGAATGCAGTGTACATAAGAAATAGGTGTCCTACAAGTGCACTTACCTCAATGACACCAGAAGAAGCTTGGAGTGGGAGGAAACCTTATGTTTCTCACATGAGGACCTTTAGATGCATAGTATATACAAAGATACCAGATTGTATGAGATCAAAATTCGATACAAAAGGTACAAAATGTGTGTTTGTTGGATATTGTAAAGGTACAAAGGCTTATAGGCTCATGTGTTTGGAGACTAAAAAGATCATCAAAAGTTGTGATGTTGAGTTTTTGGAGTACAAGAGTGCTTGTGAGTACTTTGAGATGTATTTAAGTGGAAGTAATGGTGTGTTTGTGGACACATCTTCAAATTCAGCAAAGAAGGAAGAAAACAAAGACAATGATGGTTGTAAAGGTGGAAATGAAGATGAGGAGGTAAAGAAGGTGGACAAGAAGGCCTCTACAATTGTTAAGACCAGTAATGAAGAGCATGAAGTTGTTGATGATCATGGTGATGAGGATTATGAACCTTTGATCTAGAAAAGACTATCTTCAAAAGAAAAGAAAGTTGGAGGTAACCATGGAATGCAACAAGTTGAATCTTCTTCAAATGAAAGGAGATATCCTTTGAGAGATAGAAAACAACGTGGTGAATGGTGGAAGGACCACATTTTTCTTCAAGTAACTAAAGAACATGCCAATATTGCACTTCTTGCTGATCTGTTGAGTTTATGTAATGTAATAAAGTCCATGGATGCTATGAAGTCAGAAAATGCTATGGAAGAAGAATAAAAATCACTCATGGATAATGGAACATGGAAATTGGCTCAACTTCCACCAAATCGAGTTTCAATTGGTTGTAAGTGGGTGTTTAGAATAAAGAGGGATGCAATGGGTAATGTTATGACGTGTAAAGCAAGATTGGTTGCCAAAAGCTACTCATAAGTTGCTAGTGTTGATTTCAATGAGATACTTGCTCCTGTGGCCAAATTCACCACCATTCTAACCATTGTGGTACTTCGGGCACCAATAGACTGGGAGATACACCAAATGGATGTGAAGACGATTTTTTTGAATGGAAAATTGGAAGAAAACATCTACATGGATCAACCTCAAGGATTTTTTGAAGATGGCAAACAACACCTTGTGTGTAAGTTGAAGAAATCCTTTTATGGACTTAAACAATCATCAAGGACATGGTACCAACGTATCGACACCTTCTTTGTGAATGAAAGATTTGTGAGGAGTAAGGCTGATCATTCCATGTATGTGATGCAATTAAAAGCTTTCTTGCTAATTGTTATTCTTTATGATGATTATTTGATCATTTTGACCAATACTTTGAAAAAGATGGATTGGTTGAAGGCAAAGCTAGCAAAAAAAATTGAAATGAGTGATTTGAGAGAGCTCCACTATTGTTTAGGAATGGAGTTTGTAAAAGATCGAGCTAAGAAGATCATTACATTGAGCCAAAAGATGTACATTGAAGAAGTATTGAAACGGTTCAATAAGGAGGAGTGCAAGTCCATTGAAACACCTTTGGAGGCAAATTTGAAGTTGATGAAGCTCACAGATGAGGAATTTACTAAAATTGAAGAAGAAATGAAAGATGTTCCATATAAGACAGTAGTAGTCTCACTTATGTATGCAATGGTTGGTACAAAGGTGAATCTTGCATATGCGATGAGTGTTGTGAGTCAACACATGTCAAAGGTTGGACCAATTCATTGGGCAACCATTAAGAGCATCTTCATGTACTTAAAAGGTACTTTGAACTTCAAATTGTCTTTTGGAGGTGATAGTATTACATTGCATGGATATTATGATGTGGATTGGGCTGGAGATGCAAATGATAGAAGATCAACAATGGGATATATATTCTTTGTTGGAATGGGAGCAATTTCATGGAATTACAAGAGACAACCAACAATTATAAGGTCTACAATGGAAGCGGAATACATGGCAACAAGTAATGGTACAATAGAGGTAATATGACTAAGATAAGTTTTAGAAGACATTGGGCTTGTACAATTGGAAGCAACTCCAATGAAGTATGACAATCAAGGATGCCTTGCTTTTGCTAAGAATCCAAAGCATCATTCAAGGACAAAGCACATCGACATTCTACATTACTTCATACGAGAGAAGATTGGGATGGGAATAATTGACATGAAATATTGTGCAACAGAAGACATGCTTACTGATTTGCTCACAAAAGCATTAGTGAAAGATAGACATTATAAATTGACAAAGGGATTAGATTTATTAGCCTTTGACCAATAGCAAAGTGGGAGTATTAAAATAAATTGAAGATAAGTTAGAAGGTAAAAGATATTATCTTAGATAAGTTGCTAATGATTAAAGGGCAGCAAAAGGATGAAGAAAAGTTACCAAAGTGGCAGCTAGGATTATAAGTGGTAGTTATGATTATAGGTGGCAACTAAGATTTAAAGTGGCAGCTAGGTTAAGAGGAATCTAGGATTTAATTGGATGAAAGTAAGATGAATGCTAGCCAAAATAGATGTAACCTCTACCTATAAGTAAAGGGTGTTAGAAGTAAGAGGTAACTCATTCCATACTTCTCTTGTGTCTAACCTTATTGATTTCTACTTACTTTTGTCTTGCTTATTGTATTTCTTCAATACATTTCATACTTCTCTTATGTCTAACCTTGTTGATTTCTACTTACTTGTGTCTTGCTTATTGTGTTTCTTCAATATTATGATATCAATAGATATTATCAAAGAAAAGCTTGGCAATTTTTTCACTTCTGATAGATTTTGTGCATAATACAAAATGTGCCATTTTGATAAAATGATCTACCATCACAAATATAAAATTTTACGAACTTAAGATTAGAAGATTTATAATAAAATCCATAGAATTAGAAGACTATGGTTGTTTTGAAATATATAATAGTTGAAGAAGTCTATAAGGTTGATGACAAGGAATTTTGGAACTTGAAGATATGTCACATGATTGAACAAAGTCTTTTACAGCCTTCTACACTTGTGGCCATCAAAAAATCTCTAGATATTAGTTCCAAAGTATTGTTGTATCCAAAATATCATACTAGTAGAAAGTTGTGATGTATTTGAAGAATATGTAAACATTATCATCTTATAGTTTGGCTATTATGTTGAACTATATCTTGAGTAATTTGATGAGATTTTAGTTCAAAATTTCTAAGAATGTATATAATCATGTTAATAAATTTTGTGCATAAATTTTGTGGCATTTGAATTTTGGATTTTTGAGATATAAAGAAAATAGTGCTTTAGTGCTTATAAGATAGAGTTTAGAGTACCTGCTAGGATTTCTAAGATGACAAAAGATTAATAGTGATTTTATAGTTTATTTTTTTGTATAATAAAGCTTGAAGATAATAGCTATATTATATAAAAATTTGAAAGAAATTGAATTGTTAGATCAAAAGATATGAATTTCTAAAGTTTAGAAAGAAAAAATAATGTTCAAAAAGAAAAGAATGTTATTAAGTTTAGAAAGAAGAAATCTTTTGCAAAAAAAATATCCTTTGAGAGGTTTTGCTACAATTTGGATATTTTATATAAAATAAAGAGGTTTTGGAAGCTAAGACTTTGTATATAAATTAAAAGTGGAATAAATCACTTATTAAAGCTTAGTCAATAAGTTAAAGCTAAACTCTCTACAGCTAAATACCATGTATATTTCTAGATTGCAAATCACGCCACATGACAATGTGCTTTAATTTCTGAAACATATAAGCATCCTTTGAAATAAAGTAGATTGTTCTTGAACTTAAACTTAGAAGTATCACAAGACTTAAAAGAAGTATTTTTGATATGATAAACAAGAAGATTAGACGACATACTTAATTGAATTTTCTTAAGAAAAATTAAATCAACAATCAATGTTGATTTTATTGCTCAAAGATGAAATTATTTTGGTTTCAATAAAATTATCTTTTTTTAATCAAAAGCTACATTTCTTTCTTTAGGTATAAGATAAGAATGTCTAAAAAAGGCATCAAATAAATCTTGTTGTTTTCTTGTATAATAAGTGATATTGAATTTAAATCTTAACAAAGACATGCTCCAACAAGCTTGGCAATAATTCAAAAGACATGCTGACATAAAATACTTGAGATTTTTATAATCCGTATATATGGTGATTAGAATAGAAGTGCCTTCTAAATAATGATTCTATCATTAAAAAAAATCCATGATTGCAAGAAGTACTTAGATGACATTTCAATCCAACTTGGCATATAATCTCGCATCTTTAAGTTTTTGTAATACACAATAAACATGAATTTCATGCTCTTTGTATTATCAAAATAGATTAAAATATTTTCTAAAAAATAGACAACAAAATCATCTAAAAACTTACAAAAAATATCATTCATAAGATGTGGAAATGTAGTTGATGCATTTGTGAATTCAAAAGGCATGACATTATATTCAAAGTACCCATATCTTAGTTGAAATGTATTCTATTAATCATCTTCTTCTTTAATATGGACCAAGTTGTATGTTCGTCATAGATCTATTTTTATATAGATCTTAGTTTGATTTAGTTGATCAAGAAGTTGAGATATCAAAGATTAAGGATACCTATTTTTGATGGTAATCTTATTGAGTCCTTGATAATCTATGCACATTTGGAGTGATCCTTCTTTTTTCTTCACAAATAAGCTAGGAGCTCCAGCAAGGAATTTTAAATGGCATATGAAATTCTTGACCAAGTTTTTATTAATGTATTTATTAAGTTTAGTCAATTCATTTTGTGATAAACTATAGATTGGACCAAATGGTGGCTGACTTCCCTCTTTACGATCGATTCAGTAATCATATAGACAATACTCTAAGAGAATATTTGAATTCTTCTTTTCAAAACATCTTAAAAATCTTAATATTGACTTAGAATATGACTTGAAGTCTATTTATTATTAAAAATAGGTATAACATAAATAACAAAAGAAGATCCTTCTTTTACAGCATGCAAGAAAATTTTTGTACCTACAAATATGGATTTAGCTATACTAGACACATGGCTTTCTACAAAAAAAATTCTTCATTTAAGAAAAAAGCTGAGGCTCTTGAATCTATTAAGACAGAGGCTTTGTAAATTAGGTTCTAAATGTACATCTACTATAAAATAAGGAGGGGATTTTGAAGAGAGAATAAAACTTTTTTCGTATAAGATTTTAGTTGCATAATTCCTATTGTATCTAGATAAATTTATTTTCTCATATTTTTTCATTTTTGACCGTTATACTTTTCATTTTTTTAGTTCTGCCATTTCTTTGGATAATATTGAGTAGTGTGCTTAACTTCTTCACAACATAAAATATAGTCCTTCTTGACAACGATGAATCTTTTTTTATTCAATAAGAGGTTTAAAATGTACCACATCAATTTGCATGTCTTCTACTTTCAAATGTTTAGATTGAAAAGTCATTGGAATTATCATTAAATTATAATAATGTGAAAGTTTTCTTGTAGAATTTTTAGATTGAAATTCAAAAAGTCAATTATTACACTTCACAACAAAGTCAATTGCTTGACTAAATGTGTGAGGATTAGATAAGTTGAAGATTAATTTCTTTACCTCATATTATAATCCATAGAGAAATTGGCTGATAAGGGCAATATCATCTTACTTAACATCAATTGCTGGTTGTCAAAATTATGAAGTATATGATGTCAGTGATTAATTGCCTTATTAGAAGATATGAAACTTATTGGTTGCAACATAAATTGCATCATGTTCTCTATACATAGATCAAATTTTGCCAAAAAAGCTTCTAGATTATCCAATATTGGATCTCATCATTCAAGAAAAGATGAAAACCATGATAATACCAAACTTAAAAGAAGTATAACAATGAATCTAACTTATGATCTTCAGGTTGGATAACTTTTAGGTTGAAGTTCAATCACAAGTTGTATTTGGATGATAAATCCTCGAAACTTAGATCTTGTGCCATCAAACTTCTTAGGTAAAGCAATTCTAGATTTTTTAAAAATAGAAGGATATTCTATTATAGGAGAAGAGATGTGATTTGATATAGATGTTGAAGCTGCTCCAATCATGTCTGTATCTTCACTTCTTGCCATTTTTGTTACTCATGGTGGTGATAAATTAAGTTAATGCATTGCAAGCATCAACTTTCTTAATTATTCTTATCTTTCTACCATTGAATTTTTCATTTCAAGAAGCTCTACGATAATAATACTTACAAAAGAAATGTCTAATATTGCTGAAGATAAGTAAAAGAAAGGACTTGAGAACAAAAAAAATACTAAGAACAATATCAGTTTAAAAGAGGGTAATTTGTAACTTCTAATATTCTTATGTCTCATCAAAAAAAAGGGGTAATTCACTCTTAATTAAGAGAAGACAAAGCTTTAATATTATAAGTGCACTATTTTCAATCTATCAAGGACATGAACTGAAAGAAGATGCATAAACTTGAGAAATTTGTATCAAAAGAAAAGTGACAAAAAATAAAAAAGTATGTTAAATATGTAGGTTTTTCTCAAATCTTTGTAATTTTTAGGTCGTAAACAAATACCTATTGTAAAGCAAAGAAAGGATTCTAAGAAAAAATAGAACCTTTATTAGGTATTGTACAAGATTCTAGCCACAAAGCCTTATTATAATTCAATAAAATTATTTTTTTATACATTGTCTTTTTTAAAAGCCATGCTCCTTGTTTTGTAGTTGTATCATTTCTTTTGACAATATTGACCAATATACTTAAATTTTCTATAATATAAGTATAATCCTTCTTGAGAATGACAAGTCTTTTTTAATTAAATGAGAGGTTTAAAACATATCAAGTCAATTTTTGTGACTTTTACTTCCAAATGTATGTATTGTAAAGATGTTGATATTGCCATTGAATTGTAGAAACATTGAGGTTTACTTATACAATTCTTAGATCAAAATTCAAAAATTCAATTGTTATATTTCACAACAAAATCAATAACTTGATCCAATGTTTGAAGATCAAATAATTTCAATATCAATTTTTTTCTAAAATCATATTATGATTCCAAAAAAAATTGATTTACAAATGTAATATTATTTTATTTGGAATCAATTACAAGTTCTTGAATTTGTGAAGTATGTAATATTATTAAACAATTTTCTTGATACAAAATATAAATCTTTTTAATTGCAGCACAAATTATAACATGTTTTTTATACATAGATTCATATTTTGGCAAAAATGCCTCCAAATTATTGAACATTGGATTATACTATTCAAGAAAAGATGAAAATCATGATTAAAAAAAAAAAAAAAAAAAAATGAATAATTCTAACTTGTGATTTTGAAGTTTGATAACTTTAAGGTTGAAGCTCAATCACTAGTTGTACTTGATTGATGAATCGTTAAAACTTTAATTTTGTACCATCAAACTTCTCAAGTAAGACAATTCTTAGCTCTTTAATGCTTGAATGATGTTCTACCATAGAAAAAATAATATAATATGGTATAGATATTAAAGTAGTTTTAATTATCTCTACATCTTTATTTTTAGCCAATCTTATTATTCTTTGTAGTGGTGAATTGAATTGGTGCATTATAAGCATTAATTCATTTATTTTTTCTTACAAATGTATTATTGAACTCTTTACTTTAATAAGCTCTACTTTAATAACACAATAAAAAAAAAAGATATTTAATATCCTTTGAAATAAGTATAAGACAAGATTTAAGAACAAAGAAAATTCTAAGTACAATAATAATTTAAAAATGGATAATCTACAACCTCTAATATGCTTATGTCTTAATTTTTATATGTATATATATATATATATATATATATATATATATATATATAACATGATTGATAAAAATGTACCAAAAAATTTGTTTAATTTTATTTAGTTTAAATTAGTTTTTAAATAATCATTGCTATTAATCATTTAATTTTTTATCTTAGATTTTTTTTTTTATTATTATTATTATTATATTTTGATACATAATTTGTATTTCTTCCATCCATATAAGAAAATATAAATATACATATTTTATTCACACACAAGTCTTTTGAATGTACAAAATAAAAAAATAATTACAAAAGAAAATAAATTATAAGCTATAAAGATGACATCCTAAATTATGTAAATATACTTATGAAAGTTACCAAAAGTATCATTCAATAAAACTTTGTGTATTTTTAGTTGTATGTTCATGTTTATAAACAATTAATTTTCTATGACAAAGTGAATTTTTTATCTGCTTATCTATTTTGCTTTCAATAAATTGAATATTTTTTTTCTTAATATGATGCTTTCAATAACAACTATATATATATATATATATATATATAAGGTGTGTTTATTTTCATTTCCATTTCATCTTTTTTAATTTTTAATTTATTATATTGAAGGAAAGACAACCATGTTTCAAAGAAATCACTAAATAATCTTTAAAGTATGAAAATTTAGAGATTCCAGCAACAGATGTAACAACATTTTATGAGCTGTTGTTGCCTTAAAAACTATCAAGAAAACCGGCCAACATTTTCATCATTGGTATATATTTCCTTGAATCCATGTATAAAATTTCTTCTGAGACCTAATTCTAACTGAACGAATCTAGTTATATGCATATGTCATAGATGGTAAACAACGAAGATTCTTCGCCATTGAAAAGCAAAAGATAATACAAAGTTTAGAAAAAGCCGCAAGTGAAAACAGATTAGAAAAATTCCGTTTCACACGGCGGTGGAAAGGGGGAGAAGGATTAGGGTTTAAAGCTTGGGAGGAGGGAGAGTACAATTGCTGGTGCACAGAGGCGAAGAGAAATTGCTATCCAAACCCAGCATTTCGATCGTTTGATCGATCGAACGATCCAGTCTTCCAAGTGGCTGCTCGCCATGGCCACCGTACCGCCTCTCAAATTCACTGGTACTAATCTAGCATTTCTTTTTTCCTTTTTACTGATTGCAATGTTGTACAGCTCCGGAATGGTGTATGAGCGATTGGAGACTGAACCTTCGATTCAATACCATAGGTTAAGAAATTTGGGATTGCGTCGGTGATTCTTAGTACTGTGGGTTCATTTGGTCTGCTTGCAGTTCGAGACCCCAATGGACTGTCGCTGCTCACTGGACCGCCTTTCAGTGGCGAGCCTGCAGCCACTTTTGAAAAGTGAGCTTTTACCTTCTTCAGATTTTCCTATTTTCTTCTCTGTGTACTCAATTTGCAACATGAATATATATATATATATATATATATATACTTCCCACACACACATACACACAAAATCACACACAGTATATCTGCTTTTCATCTGATTGCGTGGAGAAAATTTTATGGAAACGAGAAAAGAGAATAAGGATGGGAAGTTTTTGCGGATGGCAAGGTCACTGTGCAATTAGTATTCTAAATGTGAGATCTCGATAGTCTTTTGGCGAGTTTGAGAAAGCGAGGTCTCAATGCTGGATCTAGTTGAGCTTGTGTTGCTCAGGAGGGTAGTGTTTCGGGAAGCTTGGTCCAGGTTAAAAATTTGGTGAAGCAGTAGCAATAAAATCAAATTGTGATATGCTGTGTTCCTGGTTTAGGATGGTTCAGTTTATTGAACTTAGCTGTGCGGTTGTTGTTGTCATGTGAGCTTGGGCAGGATACCATGCAGTGCATCGAAGTTTAGTAACGATGGAAGCAAGCTAGCAGTGACTACACCAAATGCTCTAGTTATATATGACACCGACTCTGGCAAAGAACTTATTCAAATACCAGCAGCCGGTGTGGCGTCTGCTGTTTTCTCACCACTGGGCACGTATTTGCAGACTTTCCAAAAGCCTCAAGGCCAGCAAAAAAATTTGGTTTTGTGGGATTCGAAAACTGGTTCTATTGTTCTGCAGCAATTCCAGAAGGCCATTTCCAAAACCTCATGGTTAGTATGTCTTTTTTTTGTTTGAAGTCGCACTTGCAGCGTCTTTTGTACGAAACTATTGCGTTTCCTGCATGATCTTTCAATTGGGATGGCTCCAGGAATGAATATTTCAGTGTCTGCATTTCAGGCCTGTTATCCAATTCAGCGATGATGAAAGTGTTGCATGTCGGTTAGTGACAAACGAAGTACACATATTTGATGGGCATGATTTCTCGAAAGGCATCATTGATCGGCTTCGGTTGCCAGGAATTGATGGTGTTCAGCTTGCACATTCACCTGCCTCACACATTGCCGCGTACGTGCCTGAGATTAAGGTTATTTTACATGCCTTTTTCTCCTTATCTAAGATTTATGTTATTGAAGACTATCTTTAATGCTGTTCGTTTTGAGTCGCTTGTAGGCGTCACTTTCTTCTCCTGAACTGGAGATTGTAAATTTGGTGCTCTGCATGGAAGGGTGAACTCAGTGAGAGCGGCATACTTGCTAGTATTGAATGATGTCAATGCGCAATATGTATGAAGCCTTTTACCTATTCTAGCTCATTCATTTCTCTTGTGCCAGGGTGCTCCAGCTAATGTACGTATATTCGAACTTGCGAATGTTAGTCAAGCACAATCGGTTGCTAGACGAAGCTTTTTTAAGTCAAATACAGCTCAATTATCATGGAACAAAGGTTCCACAGGCCTACTGGTGTTGGCTCAGTCAGATGTCGACAAGACTAACCAGAACTACTATGGAGAGTCGCGTTTGCACTATTTGACTAGCGATGGCCGCCATGAAGGGGCTGTACCTTTGAGTGCGTTCCCTTGATGTCGGGTCTCTCGTCACCGGCAATCATTTTAGTCAACATGATATTTTGTCCATCTTTCGTATCGATGTGAAGTAATATTTTTTGATTGTTGGTTATGTGCTTCATATGCTTTTTTGATACGCACCTGGAAAATGCTTTGAATTTCAAGCATGTGACCGATTTTCCCCCTCAAATTGTTGTGCTTGTTTTGATGTACCAGGTAAGGAGGGTCCAATATATGACGTGCAGTGGTCTCCAAACGGCAAAGAATTTCTGGTCGTTTATGGCTGTATCCACTTGTTACTAGCATTGCCCAATTATACTTAATGAGTATATATGCTTAACGATTATTTAGTGGTATTTTTTGAATGTAGTTAGATGTTGGTTGCCAAATCATGTGCTGTTGTGCTTTTTCATACCTTGCGAACTTCCATCGCAGAAGAGGGCCGTTATCAGTTTATTTAATATATATATATATATATATATATATATATATATATATAGTTGCTTCTATCTAATTTCTGGCTCTTACACTTGCAGTAGATTCTGTGACTATTATATTGGTTTCTGTTAGTCCTTGACATTTTTGCAGTTATGCCTGCAAAGGTGACCCTATTCAATGTTCAATGCAAGCCACTCTTTGAGTTCGGACAAGGCCCTTACAACTATTTGCGGTGGAATCCTCAAGGCAGTTGTATCCTCCTTATGAAAGACCCATCAATGTTGGGGTATTGTACATGAAGCAGGATTGCTACACCTTAAGTTTGTTGTTTGGTTCAAACACGACTTCCCTCATCTATTCTCCGTGAGTAGAGTTCTATGGTTTAGAGAGACGAATAGGATAAATGACTTCATTCAATCCATTTTTGTGATTTCCTAAGTTGTGTTGTATGACGTTGCGTTTAAGAGTGTCGTGCTTAAAGCATTAGACTCTTGTTTTTTATCTGAAGAATCCATCTCGATTGTGCCTTTAACATCAACTGCAGTCATCTGCTTGGCGGGTTTTGGGAATCTTCCAGGAGACGTGGTAAGTATCAGTGAACTTTTTCGATCATATACACTCGCTTGTGGCTGAACAGCATCATCAAATTATGGGGTAGTTAATATGTTTATGTTTCTTTTGGACAGGCCTTTTGGGATCGAGAAAGTCTGAAATGCTTTCACACCTTAAAAGCTCCTGTGACCGTTACAGCTGAATGGTCTCCTGATGGCCGCTATTTCATGACAGCCACTACTGCGCCTCGTCTTCAAGTAGACAATGGGTACTTATTTGGCCCTTTCCTAAAATTGGTGAACTTTTTTCAACATCTTTGTACCAATTTTTCAGAGGTTATCTCTTTGATCAGTTCCTGTCTTTGTAGACTTTATTTTTAAAAAAAATTAAAAAACCAACTATTGTAGTTAGATTTGAGTAATGAGTTGTCTGTTTGCTGAACAGGTTCAAGGTGTTTAAATATGATGGTACCCCTCACTATGAGAAAAAATATGACAAACTTTATCAGGTTTTTTCTTCTCCGAATGCCGTTCTGGCCATCTCCTTACTTCTTGTATGGCTCGAATTTTTGGTTTCGATTGATACTGCTTTTGGAGCGAAAGTTTCCAAAGATCAGAGTACTAATTTTTGCGGTCGTCCTTTGGGGTGTTCCAGGCTGAATGGCGCCCTGCTTCAAGCGACGTTTACCCAGACCGACCCCCATCTCCAGGAGCCCGAAAGCTTGAAAGCAAGGTTGAGGCACCAAAAACTGTCCAACCCAGGACAGGTATGCGCCAACGTTTTTCCTTGTTGCTGTGAGGTCTAGACTTCCTATACCACGGAACTCTATGGTATTTTAGACTTTAGAACTCACATACACGCACACATTAGTTTGGAGATATTCACTGTGGTCTAAGAATATTTATAAATGAGTATCAGACGCTGTTGAGGTCCAATAGGATGAGGTTGAATTATTGTTGATTTAATTTCTATTTTAAGGAAACAAGAAGACAATAATTTTTGCTTCATGCCATTAATGCTGCATTCAAATGATCACATACAATTGGCATGTTCGGCAGGCACTAAACCAGGAGCATATCGTCCACCACATGCTGGCCAGGCAGCTTCTGTTAAAGCTCAGGTAATTCCGATCATTTTTTTTGTTTATAGAAGAATGTTAATGAGGATGAGTTTGTGTGACGTCAATATGCTTTGGAATCTTTTTAGCTGATGTGGTCACCCAAGTTTCAGTGCCATGCTTATAAAATGATTGGTGTCTCGTAATTTTTTTCGTGCATTACCAGTTTAGTATAACAGTGTTTATTTTCACTTGCAGTTGCTTGGACTTGACGAAACATCTAAAGCTAGCACAGGGTTAGCGATCTTCACCTTCCCAGCTACCTCGTTTACTTCGTTTTTACAGTCCAGGCAGTTATCTAAGAATGTGTACTCAAATCCAGTGTATGATACTCGTACACAGTGGTCACAGTTCCTATACTCTACCTGAGTATTCCCTTTTCTGTGGTCTGGTGGTACTCTGACAATATGGTCTTGTAAATTCTTAATCCATTCAGTGGCGTGCGCTTATTAACAGGTCATCCGCAGGTCTCAGCAAGAGCGCCTTGAAGAATCAGAAGCGTCGCCAAAAAAAGAAGGAAGGTGCAGACTCATGAAGCCGATTAGGTGCTCATTGTGTAGCAGAATTTGGTGGCTCATGCATGCCCAACTTGAGAATTTTGGTTTAGGTGGCTTTGCGTGGCCTCTGACGTCTGTACAAAAGTTGATTGATGCTGTTGTGCAGCACAGCTGATGGAATAATGTAGCTTATAGACATTTACACATGGCTGTGTATGACAACTGTGCTTACGACTTAGTTTATTCAATTTAAGGGTATTGTAATCTTTATCTAAGGTGGACACACAGCGGACTGAACAAAATGTCATGCCATAACTAACCATCTGTTTAATACACTTCTATGTGCAAGCTTAAGTACGATTGTCTATAGAAGTAAAAACACACCTCCCAGTTGAATCGTCTACAGACTGATCACACCGCACCAACTTTGTCATGTACCTTATGTCACAACCTTACTGTGTTGGATCATGTATCAATTGGGAGTGCCATAATTACTACATCCCACCAAGTTGGATGTTTCGTTCAAATTTGTAATGTTGCAGGGGTATTCTCTACGATAGTTTGTTACGTATTGTCACTGGTCAGTAGTCACTAAAACACATTTGAGTAAGCTTATCGGATAGAAGATATAAGAGGAACAAAATATGTAATGAGCCTTTCGATTATATGGGCAAATGTTGCACAACATGAACATGACTAGAAAGTGGAAGGTTGTAGATTATTTGATTGGCAGCTGTTAAATAATCATGACTTTGAGCTTGTTTGTTAGTCGTTAGATTTATCTTGTATTATTATATTTTGTATGAGACTGCGTCCACAATACGGTTGATATTTTTATGAACATGCATTATGTTCTCAATTGATGTATTTGTAATCAAGATGTGTATCCGACTATGTGCATTAAGAGAATTTAAAATATTTTCTAAATAGATAATTAAAATTTTGTATGTAAATTTGCTACACAGTTAAAATATACTTTTTAATATTATAGTATGATTATCGAACTTTTATACATGTATTTTCCAACTTTTATATTAATCCATGATTACTTTTGTAAAATATTAATGATTTCCATGTTTCTCCAGCAAGAGATATAAAAAAAAGACATCATGAAATTCGTACAATGAAATAAAAAAATTATAAACTTGATTATATATATATATATATATATATATTTATTGATGACACCAATTAAAACCACAAATTCACTTCTAGTAGTTTTTAATCACCAAAAAAGGTATAATGTAAATGACTACATCAACGTTGATATTTTTTTAGTTTTGAAAAAGCTAAGTTACACAAGAAATTACTTATTTAATTATAGAAAAATATAATTTTATGGTTACAAAACATTTTTCAAAAAGTATGAGTTTTGTGGCTACAAATGCACTGAATGAGTCTCATTTATATTCATGTTACATGCAAAGTTTAATGTTTAGTGCAAATTTTGGATTTGCACCTGAATATCAAAAAAAAATAGTGATGACCAAATAATTACTTGGAAGGACATGTATTTGTTCGTTTATTCACACTTATTTCATGCAGACATTCACAACTATTTAAATTTACATTTCGATATAACGTAATAAATATATAGCGAAGACTTCAGCACATGTAATAAGTGTTAAATGTTGTTCAAGTTTATAATGAAGCTAGAATATCTTCGGCAACCAACGTAACTGAATAAAATTAAAATTGTAAGAAAATCATTGCCAAAGGAATTATCAGACCTCCATTCGAGGGAATTCCCTTGGCAATGACCATGCCCCTCAAATACCTCTTAATTGAAACCGAGTATGGGAGCACCCACTTGCTGTTAACCCCTAGAAACCTATGAAATCATCAACTCTTTGTATACCTCACTTGGGTCCAAACCAGTTCCATATCCACTTCACTTATCACCGCTATTGTTGTTTTGAACAACCAATTGCTTCTATGCCAATCTGCTAAGTCATTGAATACGCTCCAGATGATGCTTTCCACCGAAGAAACTCGGTTATCAAAACCTAGATGTAGAGCAGATCAGTTACAACCATGAGGTGCTTGCATTCATGTGCAGATGTGTCCATGCATTGAGAGTGTGGCGAACCATCCAGATCGCCTGGTCTCTTGCGGTGCAGCTTTTCTGCAGCATTGCTCCGTCCTTCTTCCTCAAGAATGACATCCTGAAACGCCGTTGTGGCTGGCTCATGATGATGCTGTTTTCCGTAGTCTGGATGAGTCTCTATGCAACTCACTTTGAGAGCGAGAACGAGAGCGAAAGCATAAGGGTTGAGCCTTGGGAGGTTTGTTTCGGCCGCTGTCACTGCTTTGTGAGCCAGAAAGTGATTGATGATCAGGGCTACATGCCACATCCCTTAAAGGCGAATGAGACGTTTCAAGTTCCTGTTTGGAGGCTTGGCGCTCAGCTTCCCAGGATTTCGCCACAAAGAAGGATAAGGGGAATTGGCTTTGAGGTAGCCAGTTGTCTTTGTCTGCTACCATCCAATCAAGATGAAAACTTTCACAAAACGGCATGACAACAGACTCCCGAATTCGTGCCTGCGGTAATACAAGGAGTTGGTCAAAATAGAAAGGAATGTGTTGAGCTTAGTTCAAATGCTAGGTTTATTATAATGTATAAATTATAAATCGAACGACGAAAAAATTTCCGTTCAAGATCTAAGGTCTCATCAGCAATGAGTCCGATGCAAACCCAGCGGATTAAATCTGAAATAGGATAGATGGGCTCAGAAACAAGTCTCCACCGAAAAATTAAGTTCAGATGTAAACTTCACAGACCTGTAGATATTCACACTAGCGATTGCTACAAAAGGAACCCTTTACAACGGAAGGTTTAGAAATTTTCAACTGCTTTATACCTTAATGAGTTTACCAACATATGCTCCCAATGTAGTACTGCTGATCCGACGCTCACCGATACATGGCTCTGGTGCAAAGTTGATCTCTGGCTCTTCTTTAAATGCAAACCAAACCCGATCTGATGGTGGAGCTTTCAGCCTCAATACGATAGTTCCCTTCAACGACACTAACCTGATCTTCAAGGTTATTGGCACCTGTTCAGCCGCATGCAATAATTATAGAGATATCCAGAAGAGATGAGTGTTCACTGGATAATAAAGTAGCTCCAATTCAACTGAAAGTTAAGGAAATTTCGGCCATATGTTATCGATTTACATCAATCGAAGCAATTAAATACGTTCACTAGAATGAAGCTAGCGAGAGAGGTACAAACCTGAGAAACATGATCTGCGACACGAGACATCACGCTCTTAAATGGTCGTCTCAACCCTCCATTCCTACTACTTCCTTCATCACCTATAAACAGAAGCCAAGGTACTTCGAGTACACCTAAGTAGCTTGCCAGGATGCGTTTGCAAAGCTTATTGTAAAGCCAATGTACAATAATGATTCCATTGACTATACTTCCGAAAACACTCTATTTTTTTAGTAAACGTAACCATTTACTCAATGTTCGATGTCAATGCTGCAAGGAAATTTAGATTCATGTAACTCAATGCTTGTGTGTTAGATGTAGACATAGTTCTTCTCGAGCATGCGTCATGTATTCTTCGAATTACAAGTAAACATGTTCTACGATAAAGGAGAGATTGTTCAAAAAAAGGATACACAAAAATACTCTAAGAGCAAACGAAAATGGAAATAGAATTAAATGTTATCATTACAATTCCAGTACCTGTTTCGGAGCTGTTTGAAAGATTGCATTCTGTTGCCTTTTGCACGGCAGCCGACAAATCTGATGAACCTGTCAAACCAAAGTCCCCTCGTATACCGGATAGTACTGCTGCAGCAGCATCCCCCTCTGACCTTGATCCAGACAATTGAACGGCAACATTCTCCTGTGCTGATTGCTCTCGCAAATCCAAACGTGTCTCACACGTGAGATAACCCCCACCATGCCACTCCACATCCAACTCCATAGCTATGGTCCCCTCAGCATCTGCAGGGAGAATACGGATGGCTGTCGCAAAAGGGGGTTTTTTCCCCAGGTCAAATTCTTTGACATCAATTGATTTTATGTAGCTTGGAATTTTTATCTTCATAATGAGGTTCTGATAATCAACCACATCCGAAGGTTAGCAACCCATGCTAGGTAACTTCATTACGAGCTAATATCCAGGGGACGGTCATCTATTTGCGACAACGGCAACAAAGATGACTACAGGTTTGGACATAACTGTATCAAATTTTAAACTTGTGAAAGTTTAGTCACTGCTCACTTGTGAAAATCATGCAGGGACCCTAGATAGATTGCACTAAAATTGAAGAAAAATAAGTCAGAAGAAAAGCACGTATCAGTTGTAGTCATAACATTCAGCAACAAACGTGTTCGTGAGGATATTACAATTGGAAAAACACACCTGAAAAAACCGATCTACACTTGCGAGCCGTTCTATACTTTGATTGAAGTCAAAGTAAAGCCTCGCAATAATCATGTTCAGGCAAAGCACTCCTTGTTCGATCTCCTTGCCCCCCCTTGATTTCTGGAACTTCCGGTAGGTTGCAGAAACTTCATCAAGATCGTCGCTCTGGGTGCATCCAGAAGCAGGATTATTTCCTTCACCGGCATTCACATCAGGCTCACAGATTGGCAACTTTTCGGGAAGTGTACAACGATAGTCATGGACATGATTGGAATCATTAACTTTTGCGGTTTCTGAAAAAGAGGGGTTAGTGGCGCTACGACCCTCATGGAGATCAGTATCTTTTTTTTTCCTGTTCTTGTCATCATGCTGTTGAGAAAGAGGTTCTGTTCCACGCTGAATTTCGTCGACGGCAATGACGAATTTTGATCTCTTGTGACCATTCCCGATTGAAACACGCCGCGCCAACATGTTCCATATTATCCGTCTCTTTTTACGCCGTTCAGCCTCCTCCTGTTTGAAGTTCACAAGCCGATCCTCGCCTCCCGAATAGAACTTAGTCAGATATGGCATGTTTCCTTCAGCTACTCGAGTATATTCCTTGTACCTACGTTTCATCAAGAGAGTCCAATCGCTTATTCCCTGACTGGCTACAGCTCGAAATCCTTGACACCAAGTTTCCTTCGCAAATCCTGACTCTAAATAGAATAGAAATTGCTTACACCCCCGGTATATGTCACGACTTGGATGGTGAAGCTTGATTGGGAACTTCTTTCCCCTGCAATTAAAGGAATTGTGCACCCAACATACACAAAGCAGCTCATAGTCAATCACAAAAACAAGGATCACTAGTTGAATCTTAAAGGTGACGACCAGGGGCATGCAAGTCAATCCAATAGAACCACTCGACAAGCGACTGCGCAATCGCACAAAGTGCTTATCACTCAAACTGACATTTTTCTTGTTGTGTTATGATACAAGGCATGTAAATAATATCCTGAACAACCTCTAGAAAAGAATGTAAGCCATTAGTGAAAATGTGTTACGAAGATGAGCACCATTTGCGGTTGGGTCCTGGGCTACTTGACACGCTTAATACTTCACAGCCTTCGAGCGAGACTTCTTCAGTAGTTCCATCAACTGCTTTCAGGAATAAAACCTTGTTCTTCAGAGAAGCGCGCCTCCACATAGGAGCAATTTCCAGTACATCCCCTAACGTGCCATCAACTCTTGAACCCACTCTTTGGCCATCCTTGTTCTTCTTGTATTTTCGAGGATATTTTATAACTAGTTTGCTCAAATCACCGTCAGGAAATGGGGCTATCCACGCGTTTCCCTGAACATAAATTACATTCTTAAACTCAGACAGGACACGTGATCGACATGGTTTCAACTACGTTTGCGAGTCTGCGCCTTAGTTAAGTGAAAGTAGAATAGGTACTCATGATCTGACCACATTAAGAATCACACAGCAAACCTATGATCACTGTCAACAATTACCACTAGAAGCAGAGGATACTGGTGCTCATGCTGCACATCAGAAAGAGAATGTAGAAAAGGAAAAACTAACCTGAAGGCTGATAGAGCCGTCTTCACAGTCAATATTCAAAATCGACTCAGAGCTAACAGGTAGTCTTGGTCTACAGTTCACTATCCAAACTTTGTTCAGCAAATACAAAGCGAGTACCAATTCAACGAGACCAAGTCCCACAACTCCAGCAAAGAAGTAACGCAAGCATGTGAATGTACTACAATTGGGTGCAGCCAGGGCCGGGCACATGGTATTCGACGGATTCATCATGCATTCAGCAGGTTATATCTATGTGCCAACAATTAAAAGGGAGAGAAAAGTCGTGAAAGCTTCCGACGAAAAACAGTGAAAAAACAATCAAACCCTATAGGCTATATCTCCCGCTCTACAATGTTGATTCAAAAATTAAGATCAACTCCCTGTACAATTCAATGTCCTCTCCTTCGCAGAAATGTCAATCCAGCTATTCTCTCATCACCTGCTTCTTCACCGCCTCGGTCAGAGGAATAAAAGTGACGGACGATCGACATCGTCACTAGCAAAGACAAATTGCAACGAACTTCGGCTCACAGCGATTCCCAACTCCTCGATCATCAACGATCACACGGAACTAATCCCACAGAACTCCTCGCTCCATATCCTAGAACCGCATTGATCCCGTCATGACACCAACAATCCCCCAAAGCCCACAAACAAACCGACGTAAGCGCGGATCACAAACGTAAGCAAGCCACCGGCGAGGCAAGATGCCATAACTACATGCCGGAATGCGAGAATCGGTAGAAACCAGTCAAGCGACAGCCCAACTGGCACAACCACGACATCCATGCATAGCAAATTCACCGTCCGGTACCGATTTCTGCAACCCAACCACGCCTCGCATCTTGAAACGGAACACCTTTCCCTAAGGTCAACGAGCACTGATGATTCATTTCAAATGACAGACGATTGGAATATGGTCGCCACAAGTCAGCAAGGCCTTGGTCACGTCCTGCCCCGCACCAGCTTCTTTTCCCAATGCTGATAAATGAAATCGATGCGCTTTTTTATGATGGAGTTTCCACAACATTGCTTACTGAATATGGGTTGAAGTGTTCTCATTGGTTTGCACCAGCTGGACATGTTTTTACAACGCTTTGTGTCTTGGCTTAAGAGTGTGCTACATTGGTGGTACACCAATGTGAAGCCACACTGAAGTTCTTCCAATGTTGTTTTAGAGAAAAATTCGTTTTTACAGTGAAGCTTTGTAGATTGCAATAAATACAAATGTAGATAAAGTAGATAAAGTGGTGTAGATGAAGTTCTTGTCAATATTGAAGACAAGTAGCATAGGCAATCTGAATCTCATCAACTTGTTATCCACTCAGCCCTAGAAAGAGATATTGGTGTGCACAAAAATATCCTCATGTGTCTGTTTCTCTTATATTATACAATCATTTATTGTGATGATGATGTGGTTCTAATCATTCACAAGTACATTGGACACAATTGTAGCCTTCAATATACTGTAAAATTATAGAGCAATAATTTGTGAAAAGATATTATATCCAAATGGTTGCAAGAGATTTTTATCTATTTATTTTTATTATGTTTCAAAAATCTTGAATAATATATTACATAATAAGAGTTAGTGACATGTCAAATGATGTGGGATTAGGTTCTACATGACAGTATAGTTTAGTTTTGTTAAGTGGGTTTTTATTTTTAGTATTTTATGTTAGTCGACCTTGTTAGTTGACCTTATATTTGTAAAATTATGCTTGTTTATAATGATTTAGTCATTTAATAAAGTTTTAGAATTTTCTCTGAATTCTTGAATTCCCCCTTTGAGATGTGAGAGATAGCCTGACTAAGTTGTGTTCAGATTTTCCATCTTTCCTTGAAGGAATGTTGCTTATGCTTTCTTATTTGATCTAGATAGCACACTTGATATTGATTTCGTACTTCCAATTTGTTGTGTCTTATGATCTCTATTTACATAATAGATTCTTCATTCAAGAACATTTAAAAAGTAATAAGTACAAAGCCGCTGTGAAACTAACATATTCTCAATTATGATAAATATTCAAATTTATATCGTATTCTACGTCATATATTAACACACGACTGCATAATTCATACTATAAAATATGCTCAACCCACACCAAAAGAAGACTTGCATAAATGCACTAAGAACATTGTGTGACGAAAGAATGACTTGCAACTAGTTGTAACCAAATAAGAAAAATTAACGACAGATCGACACAAGAGAGGTATAGTGCAAGTAAGCCACACCAGAGAGCAGAGAATTCATATTTTTCTGTCCATTATGTGTGTTTGTAAAACACTGTACACGGAGTCAATAGATTTGTGAACTGTTTCAGTTTCTGATTGAGAATGGAGGTTCCCCATGTTTAGCAATTGATCGATTACGCATCAACCGGAGGATTGAAACCTTGCTTAGACTTTGTATGTGATGTCGCTAGATTTTCCGGCCTTCGACGGCACGCGGGCGAAGACACTCAGATACGCGGCATCAGGAAGCACGCCCGATGGACCACCAGGTTCAGTCCAATGCATATCCACATACTCACTCACAATTGCTCCAATCTCGGCGCCATCCGTGACAGACACATTGAAATGATGACCGGCGTACATGCGGCCCAGCTGTGCATCCTTTACTACTGCTGATAAGGAATCGTAGTGTCTGGGACCGATCCCAGGGCTCGACGTGTCGCACACTGGGCCAAGGCTGCCTCCGACCACAGTGAAGGGTTTAACTTTCATGCTCTTGCGGTCGAAATACTTCTGCACCACACTAGCGCCTGCGGCTGTGATCACCGCGGTGAGGCTGGGGTACTCGGGGTGGGCGTTATAATCCAACCATGCATTCCAATTTGGCAGTGGGGCGTGACCCGGGTCTCCAGTTTTGTAGGCCGTTGGAGGGCGCCAGAACCAGAATGCCCATTGCATAGAGGACCCTAACACAATCGCATCATGTATAGAGACGTGCAATTTCGCGTACAATTCGACGGTGTCGTAGAGGGAGGTTCCTGCTGGTAACAGAGCTAAGACAGCGGCATTCCAGAACGAGTCCTGAGTGCAGAGGGAGCCTTTCTTCGGTCCTCCGAACCAGAAACTAGCTTGATTATCCATCTCGGGGGTGCGCCCCGGCCAATCTGCGCGACCAATGTCCTTCAATTGATTGTATTCAGTGTCCCATTCTTTCGAGGGCACGGCGGGGGGCTTGTACTTCTTCAGAAAGTGCTTCCTCATCGCGACCGGATTGGGCAGCACATAAGTCTTCGTTTGCCCCAGCTGGGAGAATAACCTGGAAGGAGCAGCACCCGGGGTGCTCTGGTACCGATAGATTCCAGGTGCAGGAGTAGACTCATCCAGTGCATCAGTTACAGCATCCAACACGAAATCCTTCCCCAAGTCACCACCCACTCGAGACTGCACTAGCCGCAACGCCACCACTTCACCGATCTCCTTGGCAGTTTTTTTCTGAGAAGCGGAGAGGTCCAGCGATTCAAGCTGATTCTGCAAGAACGGATCCAGGATGGTGTTTGTGTCGAAGCCCAGATACTGCACGAGCACGGCACGACTTGCGTACGCTACCGCGGCCTCTTCAGTGGCGCCGTTACTGCAGCGGTCAGTGTTCTTGAGAGCCAGAAGCGCATGCCACTGGGCCAGGTGCATCTGGGACAAATAGCCACTGGCATCATTGAATAGGATGCCTCGAGTGCAGATGATTGATTGGAGCAGTGAGTTCCACTGCACTGCAACATTATCGATGGTCGTTGCGGTGACAGCGCTGCCGTCCAACAGCAATGCCAACACGCACAGAAGTGCAAACGTCGACGAAGATTTCATGACAATCGCCTCCATGACTCACTGCGCAAAGCAATACAAGAATTCTCAGGCGTTACTGTACCAGATTCATCATGATTTCAACCTATTACGAGCTGCAACTAAAAAGCAAATCGAGCAAGACTCACTACCTCAGCCTTGACACAAATGCCTTCTTGATGCGCCGACGTATCTTTAAGCCCAAGGGCGAAGAGTTGCACGCACATGTAGGCTTCACCCCTAGGGTTATGTAGGTTCTAATCGTGCTCTTGAGTAGCCTGAGGCTGTTGACATATCCACCTGTAGCATGACGTGAGACTCTGTGCGAAGTTCATTAATGTCGCTTGTGGGAAAAATTCAACAAAAAGTGACAATACTATTTATCACAAGAAAGCATTTTCTCCCTATCTCGCATCCCATGTGCAAAGCATGAGACTGCTATTCCAGGTGCTGATATCAGCAACTAGTATTATCCCAGATTTGCCGCTGGAGCATTCACAGATGTTTAACAAATAGTCATCCCTAAAAAAGGGAACCAGACTCGATTTCCACATACTCAGTCCATTTTTAGTACTTAAGCACGAGGCTCAACTTGGACATCCGATCTACCTTCTCGAGATTTCACACCTGAATGTTTGTTTACTATGTAACATTAAAAAGAAGTATTCAAAGCCGAAACGTAAAAATAAAAATGTCCAGGACTAGATTGAAACACCAGTGACCTTGAATGTTCACTTGATTCATCCACTTGAGAATTTCATTATAACTTATATATTTTTATAAATATATAAATAAGTTTTGTTGGTCCCTAATCTTAGCAGTTTGTTATGTTCATAACTTAACAATTCAAAATAATTAACAAAATGAAGTAATATTTTCCTTTAGTTCCAAATTATTTTTGATAGTAGAAAAAATATTAAATATTATATTTTAGAAAGAAACATATAAAAAGTTATTAATAATTTTTTACTATTGCAAAAGAATAATATAAAAACTAACAAGAAAATATGTCAATAATTTTATATTTATCAATAAAAGAATAAATAAATATAAATAGTATAATTAAGATGTTATTCAGCATTGACACGGGATATAAATGTAAATCAACACAATCCAATTTGGTTGTATATTGAGAACATATTATCTATTTATCTCTACATTTGAAGAATATATTTGATTGGACTTAGGTATTTAGTATTGAAGTGAAGAAAGTATTTCAAAGTACAATTAAATTCTTCATTCACAAGTTGAAGCAAAAATTCAAATATTGTCTTCAACACTATAAAATGTGAATTTATATGTATATCTTTGTTTCAATTAGAGAAAAAAAAAATTAAAAAAATTCTATGGTAGAAAATTTCTTATAAAGTGATATTTAAATATACTTAAGTATATTTAATTATATAATTGGGGCTTCACATATTAAACTTATTATTTTTTAAATATAAGATAATTCTTTTAGTAGAATATGAAGTTATATATATATATATATATATATATATATATATATCAAATAATTTTAAGTAGAATTATCTTACCAAAATGAAATATATTAAAAAAATATTTTATAGACTTAAAATAAATATTTTTATTATTAAAAATAAATATAGAATTTAACTTCAATTCACAGGGTTACTAAATTCCATAAGTATTAGGATTTTTATATTTCAGACATAAAATAAATATTATGAAATAGAATACATTCTTCTTTAAGTAAAAACTATATTAGTCACAACAACAATTGAAAAAAAATCTAGACAAAATTATATGTAATTATATATAATTATTATATAAAAATAATAAAAATTTTATTTATATTGACTTTTTCAATATGTATTAGTCTTTTTCAATTGTACACAAGCTAGAGTATAATAGGATTGAAAATATTCTTGATATAAAAAGATGATAGAGAGGAAGAATATGTTCTTGTATTTTCTTCTAGAAGTAATAACAATATAAATTCTAACTATTTATTTTATAAGAGAGAAGCTTTGGCAACAGTTTAGACTATTATTCACTCCCAACCTTATTTTATGTGGACAATGATTTATATTTGTGACTAAATATCAATTGTTGAAGTGGCTCATGGAATTAAACAAACTTATTAGCAAGCATGTTAGATGGGCTTACTTGCTTTAAAAGTATGACTTTGAAGTTGTGCATCAAGTAGACATTACTAATTGAGATTTGGACAAACTTTCTCATAATCTAAGCCCTTTAGAAGAGAACTTAATCAAAGATAGATGATATAGGGATTACAATGGTGTATTGTAGCATGTCTATTACGTAAAAGAGAAAAATAAAGTTATTATTATAGAAGAGCTTCTTCAAAATATTATAACAAATTAACTTAGAAATATAGACAGTAGTCCAGAAGATAAAAAAAAAGATATTAATACTTTATTTAGTAAAATAGGCTTCTATTTATTTTTTATAGCTATAAATAAGGTAAAAAATAAATAGATTAGAACAATAAATAATATAGAAATTTTAAAAAAAAGTTTAAAAAAAGTTTATAGTAAAAATTATCTTAAAAACTTGGAAATTGATACTTGGAGAGGACCAGTTGTGAACTAGGATTGAAATCAAATCTTGAGGCATAAAACCACGCACTTATGGTGATATAAGTATTCTTTACTTAATCAAAAGTAAGGTTTGAGAGCATATTATAGAGAGTTTCTTTGAAGGTTGGTTTTGATTGATTTGTATTTGTAATGACTTTGTAAAGGCTTTACAAAATCAAGGTTGTTTTGGATTTTTTTTTTTTTTTTTTTTTTTTTTTAATACAAATATACAAGATTTATACTTGAAAGAATTTGAATAGATCTACAAGTGAAATTTTGTAGTTGTGTAACCATATTTATTTTGAATGTGTATTTTGAGTTTGAGCTTGATGAAATAGTTGATTTGAAGATTATTGAAATCAATATATATATTGAAGTTTGAAGGACCATAAAAGATTTCTAAGATTTTTAGTAATTTTTTAGTTGGATTAAGATAAAATTTTGGAAACTAATTACATAATTGTTTTTTTTTTCAATTGTGAAAATTTTAAAAGCAACTAAATAATGAATTCAAGAGATATTAGCTCTAGAAGATTGACATCAAGGTTTGGAAATTGAGGCTAGCCAATATCCAAGTGGATTATAAAGATTATCTTCTATTTGATATGCTTGATTTTTTTCAAAATTGTTGTACTTATTTTCAACTAAGAAATTAAAGGTTGTAATTTTTTTGAATTGAAAGTAATAATTAAGTTATTAATTATTAAGTTATTATTTTGCTTTAGAATTTGGTGAAGGTTTAATTAGGCTTTATTTAAGGTTTAAGATTTGTTTAAGATTTTATTATTATTTTTTTAGGATTTAAAGTTTTATTAAGGATTGAATAGGATTTGATTAGAATTTAGGATTAAGAATTTGGTTAGAATTTTCTTAGAATTTTATTAGGATTTAGATATAATTTAATTAAAATTTAATTATTATTTGTTTAAAATTTTAATAGAATTTTATTGAGATTTAATTAAAGTATATTAAAGAATTTTTAAGGATTATTTTAAAATTAATTAGAGTATGATATGATTTATCTATGATTTTTTAAAATTTGATAAGATATTTTAAAGATAATTACAAGCTTATTTGGATTGTCCAAGGATAAAAAATAGTGTTTATAAATATCTTATAAATTATTTTGGATTATAAATCAAGCTTCAAGATAAATTTAAACTTTTCTTTTATCAAATTTTTGGTGTATTTTCAAGTTAGTTTTTACATAATACAACAAAAATAGAGAGATAATTCTTAGTTGATATGCAACAACATATCTTATTTTATTATCAAGCTCTACATTTGTGGTGCTTGATTAATGCTTAAATAAAAAAAATTAATAGAATCTAAGTGATTAGCCATGTACAAAAGGACCTTGTAGTCTTGTACAAACTTCAATAAGAGACATTGTTTTTACTTACCTTTGCTATGAAACAAGATAGGATTAGTCATAGAATAATAATATTTTGTTGAGAAAATAATTTTTATTTTATGTGTGGTCTAATAAAGCTAAGAATATAGTTCCAAGGTTAGATCATAAAGCTTTTTTAATACAATAAATAAATAAGGAATTTAGACATTTTGAGGTGCACATAATATATTTTATGTTATGCAATCAATGATGGTGAATTGCCCTGTATTAAGAGATTGCCACATTTTTTTATTTTTTATTTTTTATGTAAAATATATAATTAAATTATGTTGAGTTTTAATACTTTATTATCTTAATCGAGGCTTTTAATAGTCATAGATTTGGACTATTATTGGTTTATTGATTTTATTAGGCTATTTATTATTATTCCATGTGAAAATATATATATTTTAGTAATAGTGAAGCATTTTAGTAAGAAAATTAAACTCGTGGCTTTGTCCCAAAATTCTTCAAAGTTGGCAACTATGGCTTATTTTGATTGTATGTTGGCTTATTTTGAATCACCTACTAAAGTCTTTATGAATAAAAAAAGAAGAAATTATTTTGAAATTTTAAGGCTTTGTATACTGAAGCTTTAATAGGTATATCCAAGGCATTGCATTTATTTCTTAAAAAGATACAATATATTTGATATTACAACTTTATAAGAGACTTTCAATGTTTGGTGATACTTATAGAAATAGAGACTAGTTTTGATTGTGTTTCAAATATTTTATTTTATTTTTTTATAAAAAAATAGTATTAATTAAATAATATATTATTATTTTAATTATTATATAGACACTATCAGTAAATAAAACAGCTTATGAATTAACTTTTAAAAAAATCGAAAATCAAAATATGTGTCAAATCTAATTTTTTACACCTTGGACTTGTTTAATATGTAATAACCCTTCTTTGTGGTGCTTATTTTTTAAAAAAATAATGTCATAGATGTACATATTAATATTTATAATTATTAAGATAAGAAGAATAAGATAATAGTACTTTATAATAGATAAATTTAATAATATGTTATAAATAAGCTTCTTTAAAGGTTTTTTAGATGCAAATTTTATTTTATAAATATTTATAAGTGAATGGTAGGTTAAAATCTTAATAAAAAAGTTAGCTATATATTACACATATTGACCAATTATTTTATAAGTTGACACATATTGCGCATTTTAGCTATTTGTAATATAAGTTGGCCATATAGCTTATATGTTGAAAACTTACCTTCTAAATTAGACAAATATTTTACAAGTTGGATAGATCTCATATGATATATAGAACATTGCCTCATAATTCTTTAACTAGATAATAAAAATAGAATTAAAAATAAGACCTTTCTTATTTTTTTATTCTAGGTATTGTTTCAAGAGTTTCTAATTTTTTTAGCTTTGGTATTAGCTATTATACTTTTAATATTATAATTATTTTTAAGTATATATTTATAGTAATATTGGATTTTATAGACAATTTGGTTATTTTTTCATTCATATCTTTAAAAATTATTGAATGTACATAGTAGCAATCTAGAAATCTTGTAAATGAAATAAAAAAAAGTTGGTACTTTTTATCAACAACATCCATCAAAACTAACATGAGAAGAAAATATATTCTTTACTTTAAAGTAAAATATGTTCAATGAAGATTACATTCTATCTTTTATCTTTATTTGTGATATTTTTTATATATTCAATAAAGAATCAACATCCATAATATTTAATTCAAGAGCTATTGTTTGTTAAGATATTAAAAAAACTATTTTGTTAGTCACAAATTTCAAGATAATATAATAGAAACAAAGATCCTTAAAAATGACATATTATTACTTGAATAAATAGCAAGATATAATGAATTTGATATCATAACCTTGAAAGAGACTTTTGATGTTTGATAATCTTGTTTGAGGTAATAATAAAATCTAATGGTATTTTTAATATTTTATTTAAAAAATTATAAAGACCTTAAGAACAATCAAATAATAAGGTAATCTTTTCATCTTAGTATTAAACATTATTAATAGTTGAAAAGACCTATTAATTACTTTTGAAGTAAGCAAAAATTGGAATATGTAAAAAATATAATTTTTGTATCTTAAACTTCTTCAATGTTTGATAAATATTCCTTGTAGAACTTATTTTTATAAGAAGGAATAATTATATAGATATTAATATTAATATTAAAAATTAATGAGATAAAAAAAAGTAAATAGAAGTATATAAAAATATGTTAAATTTGTTAATATCTTGGTGCAATGCTTTTAAGAAATTTTATAGATGTAAATTTGACTTTATAAGTGTTTGTAGGTAATTAATAGGAAAAATTTGCCAACAAGTTAGTTATATGGTGCATATGTTAAAAACTTGCCTTGTCAGTTAGATACCTATCTTGCAAATTATCTTGCTACTTAAATAAGAAATAACATGTTGTTCTTAAGAGTCTTCATTTCTATTATGTTGTCTTGAAAATTCTAAAAATCTCAATGGCATCTCTAATAATCCAAAATATGATACTTCTTGATTTGAATCTATTGATTTTTGATTTATTATATTTTAACACTATACATATAAAGAAAATATAAAAAAGATAGAATATAAAATAAAATATTTATTGAATTTGTTTTATTTTATTACAATTTTTTTTTTGATCCTTCATCTTGGTTTAGATAGATGTTATCAACTTTTCTTATTATATTTGCAAGACTTATAGTTGGCTTTTATATGTCATGGATATACATAGGTATTCTAATAAATACCTATATGATTAGATAGAAGTAAGTAAAAATAAATAAAAATAGATTAATTTCATAATATATTTAAAAAATATTTTTAGAAGCTTTATAGATGTCGATTTGATTTTACATGTATTTGTAGTTGATTGGTAGGTTAGAAACTTGGTCAACAAATTAACCACATGTTGATAGCTTATACTAATTCAATAAAATATTATCTTTAAGTGACTTTTTAGTTCTTTTTAGTATGACAAGAATATATTAAGAATTTTCTTTCTTTGAGATTCATGTCTTTGTAATTTGACAAGAATACTAACTTACTAATTTTGTCTTATTTTAGAAGTAAGTAGAGTACTCTACTTATATTTTTATATTTTTAAGGTTATAGACTATCTACCTTTAAATAATTTTTTTTATTTTCTAACATTGATTTTTTCCTTAAAAAGAGTAGATTATCTTTTTTTATAGAAATTTTCATTTGATATTAAAGATTACAGATTATCTTCCTTTAATTTAATTTTTTGAATTTATTTGAGTTGTCTATAGAAGGAAAGATCATAGATATTATTCTTGGCAAAAAAGACAATAGATTTGCAACTATTGCAGATCTTCATGAATTTGTCAATATTCTAAAAGTAAAACTCTCACATATTTCTAATGTGAAGTATAGAAGTACTATACCTATACCAATAAAAGAAGTTTAGAGTCTGAGGAAAAAAATTGTACAATTGAAGAAAGTAAGTATATCAATGTCACAACCAAATTTAAGAAGTTTTGCTTCTATATGTATAAGAGGGAGAAGGATTAGTATACTTGAGAAGTTTCATGGAATAAGATCAAAATTTTGAAGATCTTTTTAATAAGTTAAGCTTTATTTATAATTGCATACCTTCTAATATTCTGATGGATTTATTCAAGTCGGATTCATAGATGCACTTCTATCAGGAAGTGCTCTCTTTTGATTTGCATGTTTAAAAGAAAAGATTTATAATTTCTTTATAATTTGAATTCATTTTTAGAAGTATTTATGCCAATATTTCAAAAAAATAATCAAGAAAGAGTAGCAAAGATTAAGCTCTTATCTTTATGGTAAGAATCATGGTCAACCACCATAAATTCTATTGAATTCTAAAACCTAGCTTGTCATGTGGATTGGAATGATAAAGCTCTTATCAATCAATTTTGATATGGATTGAAGGATAATGTCAAAGATTTGTTATTGATAATGTCAAAGATTTTTTATTGATAATGTCAAAGGCAAAATATTTAGAATAATTTATTGCTCAAGCCATTACATGTGAAAATCAATTATTTGAAAGACTTCAAGAAAAAAAATTTGGCTAGAGTAGAATAAATCAAATTATGATGGCAGCTCCCAAGTTTTCAGAAACTTATTCATCAAAGCCAAAACTAATGCGAATTGATTTGATATATTTTAAATCCCTCATGGAGCAAGAAAAGACTTGATAATGTTAGGAGGGTTTATGCTTATATTGTGGAGAAGCTAAAGAAATTGCTCAACATTGTCCAAAAAAATAATGCAATCACAAAATAAAAAGTATGGTTGCCAAAAAAAAATGAGGTGTTAGAAAACAAGTTTTTCCAGCTACAATAGGAATTGTACAATTAGAATCTTGTATAATTTCTAATAAAAGATCTGTTCTCTCATCACATCCTTCACCTTGTTTTACAATAGAAGTTTTTTAAGACTAAAAAATTACAAAGTCTTAGCTTTGTTAGATTCAAGAGCCTCAGCTTATTTTATAGACAAAGATTTTGTCAAAAAATAAGAAATGTTGTTGGTTAATATAACTAAACTTGTACAAGTAGAAGTCATAGATGGTCATTTATTTTCTTTTGGAGATATTATGCATGAGATTATTCTTTTAGATGTAGTAATTAAAGATCATAATAATATAATAATATTTATTATAATATGATCTCTATTCAATTCCATTATTTTAGGATTATTTTGGTTAAAAAAGTATAATCCTCAAATAGATTGAATTTCTTATAATCTTAAGTTTTTTGAAAGTTTAATCCAAAATCTTGTTAGTCAAGTAGAAATACATAAGTTTAATACATCCAAATCCATATTGGTAGGTGCAAGAGCTTTTATGCATGCCGCAAAAGAAAGGTTATCTTTTGCTTTATATGCCATGCCTATTTTTGATGGAAAGAAGACATCAAGTCATATTCTTAGCTAATATCAAGATTTCTAGGATATTTTTGAAAAAAAAAATACAAATATTCTTCCAAAGTATTGTCTTTATAATTATTTCATTGATCTTTATGATAGAGCTCAACCACCATTTAGACCAATCTATAGCCTATTACAAAATGAGCTGATTACATTGAAGGAATACATTGATGAAAACTTGGCTAAGAATTTTATACGTCATTCTAAATCTCTAATGAAGGCTCCTATTTTATTTGTGAAGAAAAAAGATGGATCTTTGCGGATATGTGTAGACTATCAAATATTCAATAAGATCACGTTCAAAAATAGGTATCTTCTAACTTTGATTTTAGGACATTTTGATCAATTGAATCAAGAAAAGATCTATACAAAAATAGATCTATGAAGAGTGTATAATTTGATATGCATTAAAGAAAGAAATGAATGAAAAACTACATTTCAAACTAAGTATAGATATTTTGAATATAAGTCATATCTTTTGGACTCACAAATAAATTAATTACTTTTCAATATCTAATAAATAATATCTTTTGTAAATTTCTTGATGATTTTATTGTTTGTTAATTAGGCAATATTTTAATCTACTTTAAGAATATAAAAGAGCATGAAGTTCATGTTTGTTGTATATTACAAATATTTAGAGATGTAAGATTATATAATGTAGAATAGGTAAATAAACTTTGTAGTAAGTTATTAGTTGGTTATTAACAACCTTGAGAATTAGACTGATGGTTAGGCAGTTTAGTTGGTAACAGTAGGTTGTTAGTGGAATAAATGGTTAAGAATTCAAAGGCTCATAACCTTTGGAATCTATTGGCCAATGGATCATCTTTTTGGTAGGATAAATAGGTTGAGGAAAGTAAGCCGAGAGCCAGACTGTGAGAGTCGTAAGCCGAGAGCCAGATTATGAGAGTCATAAGCCGAGGGCCAGATTGTGAGAGTCATAAGCCGAGGGCCAGATTGTGAGAGTCATAAGCTGAGGGCCAATCTGTGAGAGTTGTAAGCCGAGAGCCAGACTAAGAGAATCGTAAGCTGGGGTAAGCTTGGTGCTACCTCTTTGTTTTCTTTATTATTTGCTTATGAAGAATTATGATTGAGAGAAGTATTGTTGAATTAATAATCGTAGAATCGATTATAGATTGAATTAAGATGAAAGTAGTAAGCCTTAGTATTTTGTAGTTTGATAATTGATTTCAAATAGCCAGAGTATAGTCAATTGTGACACTAACAGACCCAATTCATATAACCAGTCTTTCCTCGTGTTCAAACCTACCTCTATTAATTCAATTGCTTTGGTCTATTGAAGCTTGAACGCAACGAGAATAACATTTTGGTGCCGCTGCCAGAGAAATGATAACAATATGAAATGTTAGAAATTGATTGTATGGGAGATGGAATTATATGTTGAATGAAAATGTGAGAAGAATCAGTTTTAGGGTTACAAATATGTGAGTTATAATTCAAGACAATATTGATTTTATAAAGAAGAATGATAGATTATGAATAATAATCATAAAAAGGAGGATTATCAAAGAATTAATCAACAAACAAAAGAAAGATAGGAGCAATTATGCATAAGAAATATCCTACGTGAACGACAAAAAGGAATTGCAGGTTCAAAAAAAACCAAAAGAAGAAAAATTCAGATTCAAATAGTAAAGAGACTAGTAATAACACCAATGGCTGCGGGAGTGCCAGAAGTACCAATTGCAGTACAAATGGGAGCAGTAGAAGACCGAACTACAAGCGTGGCACTATTACCTACTTTTAATAGTTGACTGGGCTCTGATCTTCATCACCATATATCTCAATTCTTGATAGCCTATGTGGCTAATAATGGTAGAACTAAAGACATTTGCTTGAGATGGTTGTCAGTAACTTTAAAAGATACAGCTTTTGAATGGTATATTCGGCAACCAGTGGGTAGATTTTCCAATTGGAAGGCCTTGAGGAATGTCTTCCTAACCATTTTAGACCAATTGGATTTGAAGATCGACTTCGAGAAAGTTTTATGAATAATAGGATGTTTACAGGGGAATCCGTAGAATCTTATTATGGCTGGATCACGGATATACTTCATAAATGATCAAATAATCAAATGCCAGATGTATTTATATTGTCGATATTAATTAACAATTTGCATCCACTAAAATTGAAAATGTTTGTAAAAGAGGCTCGATCAGCTATGATAGAAACATCATTGGTACGAGCAAAGTTGTGGGAAGAATGTCATTATGACCAACTGTTAACAGTGGGGGCCACGATGATTCTAAGTTCAGGAAGCTAACAAATATAATAGAAAAATGTGTGAATGGGTAATTATCCACAAATGACTGCCTCCAATGTGAAGAATGTTATGTTGCAACAACCAATTAATGCTATACCACTCCAAGCAATAGCGCCAATAATGATGACACCTTATTTTATATCGCCAACCTATCAACAACCAAAGATGTTCACAAATGTGATAATTAAAGATCCAAACGAAGCCTTGTTATTAAATCTAACAAAGAAAATGAAAGAATTGGCCGTGAATTTGGCTAAAGATAAGGAGAAACGACATAAGCCTTCTAATATGAGACCTAATATATGGTATAATAATTATAAGGAATAAGGTTATTTTGATACGGAATATCCATCACCTAGACAAACGAGTGTTCAATGTACATTCTGCGAAGGAAATCACCCTACCAAAAACTGCTGGCATTTACAAAGGCAACAATTCAGTAATCCGACCATGATCCCATCGACTCAGTGGAAAGTCAATTAAGTTTAAATGAGAAATATGTATGGATGGATTGAAAATAGATCTAATCAACAAAATCAAACATTCAATAATTTTTAAAGTTCCAATTTTAATCACGGTGTCGTGTTGTAACACGAGTATACAGTGAAAATAAAAAAAAAGGGGAATTTTATTAATATTCAGTTACCTCGAATATTGGGAGCATCGACCAACTCCTGTACAAATACTGAGTGGCCAGGTTCAGTCACCCCGTTACAGTCATTCGGGGCATACTGAAATGCTCCATTCAATTCCAATAACGGGAGTCAGTAGGAAGAGAAGGACCAATTCACACGACGGATTCGAAGAGCCAATTGGATCCAATTTCGAGAATCCAATCCGGGTCCTCTTATCCAATATGAGACTTGAATTGGCCGGGCAACCCAATGCAGACCCAATTACGGGAACATCAAGGTTATTATGGGCATCTTATCCAATATGGGACTTGAATTGGTCGGGCGACTCAATGTGCTCTCGATTACGGGGTTTTGATTCTGTTTCGGGCTGTCCTGTTCTCTATGCCGTTTTAGGGAACGTTGTTTTCGGTAAAAGGATCTCTTAAAGGTAAAAACGAAGGAGAAAAAAGCTCCGACGGCGAGAGCCAATTTTGGATCTAAGCCTTGATGGCGAGAGCCAATTTCGGATCCAAGACGGAAGATTGAAGAAATTCAGAGGATAAGGTTAGGAGAGAGAGTTTTTTTTGGCGGGGGGGGTTTTTTTTTTTTTTTTTTTTTTCTGGGAATCGGGGGGAGCTAGTTTGCAAGCTTTTGCAAGGTTACTAGTTCGGTTTTCATTGGAGGTTTTTGAAGATCAAAGGGATTAGAGAGAGGAGCTTCATGCTTCGGGTCGGGGAAGAAAAGACAGAGAATTTGGATTTTTCTTCTTCGTAGAGTTTTGGGAAGGGTGAAGCAATCGCTGCTGAAGTCAGTATTGTAATGGTGAATCGAGATTTTTAATGAAGTGGATTTGAATACTCTTGACTATTTTGTGAAATCGAGTTACGTCTGTGATTGAAGGATTAAAAGGGCGTCTATAGGATTGAGTATGCGGAGTGAATGAAATTTATTGGCTTAATCTAACAAGACAGTCAGTGGATACAAGATCGTAAGTACAAAGCGGTATTGAAGATTAACAGTTTGGGTTGTTCGGGGTTCTCTGTAATGTCTAGAGACCTACCGGCTGGGACAAAAAGGACTTCGACAAGCAGTCGAAGAGCATCCGTATAGATTTACGGTACATTGTTGCAGTCAATTATATTCCAGCAGTCAAAACTGATAGACTGCTTGACTATCGGCGAATCTCCATACTATCTTCTACAGCCAGACGCCCGGCGCGTTCTCGAGCAGGAAAGCACGTAATACGACAAAAAGTGGTGAACCCGACGTGAAAGCTTGAGGTAGAAGGTATTGGATTTCGGTTGATTTTATCTTTATTTTATGAAAAACGAAAATAAAAATTTGGAAGGATTTTTGGGAGGAGTTTCTGGTAGGGAGTCTTCTAAAGGACAAGGTATGCACATGGATCTGTCTATTGCTAGTTTGTTTCAAGCCTTCTCATTGTCAATGCAGCAACAGCAAAGCAATGATCGAAAGGAAGCTTTGGCAACCAAAGCATTGCAAGCAGTGGTCAATAAAATTGATCAATTTGATGGGAGGAATATTTCAAGGTATTTAAGATGTTATGTTCATGAAATGGAATTAAATCGGGTTTCTGAGAAGAAAATGGTTGCACTATTTGGACTTGCCACGATACCAGAGATAAGAGACCACATTACATCGATTACAGATCGTTATGGGAATTCATGGGAGGATTTTTTACATGCATTGAAAGACAAATATTTCTTGGAAGATGCTGATCGCGTTACTAAGAAGCTGTTTCTGGGATGGATTGAATGGCCCAATAAGAATTTGCAAGCAACAGAGCTACTAAGGGAATTTGAGAGGCAGTACTCTCAATTATCGAAGGTAGAAAAATTGACATTGGAGCCGAACAAAGTTGATCTATTTCTTCAAGCTGCTGATGGAGAATTGCAAGAGAAATTAGAACTCCTTCTTGAAGACAAAGAAGAAGATGAAGGATTGACAACGAAGTGGAAGAACGTTGAAGATGCGGTGGGGTTGCTTACAAAAAGAGAAAGGAGGAAGGATAGGAGCGATATTCTGAAAACAGTACAAGCACCCAAAGCTCCAGTACGTACAACACCACCAACAATGCCTACAGTTCAACCTTCGACATCCTTGTCAAAGAAAGCAGATATGGGTATGGAAGAAATTATACGAGGAATGCAAGATCTTCAAATCAAATTGGCAAGACTTGAAGAGAATACTTCTATAAACAATTCGAAGAATGTTTCAAAACAAGGATATGTACAAAGATGCATTTGGTGTGATGATGCTTCACACACTAGAAAAGATTGCAATGAATTTAATAATATGATACGGCAGGAAATTATTTGCTGGAAAGATGGGAAGATAGCATTGAAAGATAGGGAGGATCTTCTTCAAACCAATTTTGGCAAAGGAGGAATGAGAGCATTGGTTCAAGATTACTTAAAAGAGCATGAAACAGTAGCACGAGAAAGTGCAAGTTATGGTGCTAGAGTAGATGATGAAATTGGTGGAAGTACGGAAACTAGTGAGTTTTGGGCTTCTGCCGTTTCTACAATGCAAGAAGGGAAATTACCTCGAGAAGCGTTATTGAGAACTGCAGCTACAATACAAGGTAGAACAGGTTGGGAGGATCCTGTTGAGTCTCTTTCAGTTCATGCATATATTGCTAAGAGCCAACATGAAGCTTTGATGGAAGAAAAGAGACGAGAAAATTTTGATGATACTAGAGAAGGAAATTCTTCTAAGAGGCAAACTCGAGGAGACAAGGCTCAGGAGGCAGCTTCACAAGAATTGCCTGTAAAGGATACCTCATCATCATTGGAAGGAAAAACAACGGAGACAAAAGATAAGGACAAATCAATTGCTTATAAGCTACTTTCTGACATTGAAGCGGCAACAAATTTGAAAGGGGTGTTGGAAGAACGTATATTAAACGCTAAGGTGGAATTCACATTGAAAGAAGTCTTGGGAATTGCAAAGAAGGAGTTTCATGATGTTATCATTGACAGCATTAAGCGAAAGAGGCAATTAATGGGCGAAACTGGAATGAGTCATGCTATTGATGCAAGAATATGTAGAGATGAAGAAGAGGTTGATATTGGTTACAAGCAACCAACAAATGAAAAGAATGGGTATAATCAGCGAGTACGTTTCGAAGATTCTAGTGACAAGGAAATGGAAACTTTGAGCCATTATACTCGAAAGCATTGGGCAAGGGCAACTACTGAGGTATTGGTGAAGGTAGGAGATATAGAAGAACCAATAGTTGCCTTGGTGGACCATGGTTCTGAAATAAATCTCATGTCTAAAGATCTTTATAAGAAGCAAAAATGGCCAATTGATATGGAACATGGATGGGCAATACGAGCAACTAATAACACACGAGGCGAATTATATGGAGCTTGTCCAGATGTCAAAATTCGGATTGGGGATGTTGCTACGGAGCAACATTTCTTCGTTCAAGATACAACGTCTTATCTGTTGATTTTAGGACAACCTTATATCACGGCAACACGGATGGAAATAAAGGTACTTGACGATGGTTCTGCTTATGCAAGGGTACGGAGCGAAGATGGGAGGAAAGCTGTACAATTTCTAACAGTACCTCCTAACCATGAACGGAATCGAGATAGGTTGAGGGAGAAACCATTGCCAAAGATTGTTGAAGGATTTAAGGATTTTGGGGAGGTACCACTGTAAAGCGAGATTATGGAGGTACAAAAGAGGGGGTACTCTCGCGAGATGAAGGTGCCTTTGATGCGAGTTTTATTGGTATATTGGAGAATGAAAATATTATGTATAAGAAAGTTGATGATTTTAAAAGAAAAGAAAGAAAAAGATTATATGATATTGAAGGACAGTTACGCAAGATAGGTACATTGCAAGATGATGAGAGGATTTTGGGTGTTTATGAAGAAAATGGGCTGGAAGATTCATTGGAATTGATTACATCTATTGGGTTAGGGGATAATGATAAGATTGTTGAGATTCATTCGAGAGAGGTTTATACCATGCTTGAATCTTTTCAAGCACCAGAAGTCACAGTAGAGACGAGATATAAAACGGCAGATAAGAAGGTAAAGCCTGTTGCCGGACCATTACCAGAGGATTCTAAAGAACAAATGGGAGAAGCATCAAAAGAACCAAGTTTAAGAGATCCAATGAGTATTGGACATCAGTTTACTAAAGAGACTTTTGAAGAATTGAAGATTGGTTCTGATGGTTCTTTATTGCCGGAGGAAATTACTTGCTTCAAAAAGATGTTGACTAAACAAGGTAGATCGTTTGCCTTCAAATCTCATGAAATTGGGTGTGTGGATCCAAATATTATAACACCTATGGTTATCTTCACTGTACCGCATGTACCTTGGAATCTAAGACCGATTCCAATACTGAGGGCACATTTACCTAAATTGGTGGAACTATTGAAAGAAAAGATAAAGATGAAAATATTGGAACCTTCATTTGCACCGTATTCTAGTCGATGGTTTACGGTACCTAAGAAGAATGGGTCACTATGGTTTATTGAAGATATGCAGTCGGTGAATGCTGTAACTGTCAAGAATGCATGAATTGGACCTATTGTGGATGAATTTGCTGAGGCGTTTGCCGGAAGGGCAATCTATTCAATGGGTGATTTGTATTCAGGTTATGATCAATTTCAACTTGGCGAAGGAAGTAGAGATATGACAACGATGAGGACACCGCTTGGATTGGTTAGAATGTGCACTCTTCCTCAAGGCACGACCAACTCAGTTGCGCATATGATGAATGGGATGAATAAGGTATTGAGAGATTTTATTCCAGAAAAGACTATGCCTTTTCTGGATGATGTTCCTATAAAAGGGTGCAGAGAAGGAGACAAGGATGAAACTTTAGATACGAGGGGGTGTCGCAGATATGTTGTTGATCATATACAAGATTGTGAAAAGATTTTAACTCGGCTTGGAGAAGTTCATCTTACATTATTGGGTATGAAGTCCGTATTTGGAGTACGAGAGGTTGTAATTGTTGGACATTTATGTGGATCCTACGGAAGAAAACCAGATTCGACTAAAGTTGATGCAATTGGAAGGATGAAAGAGGATTGTGATTCTTTAACAGAGGTTCGCAGGTTTTTGGGTGCATGTGTATTTTATCGAATCTAGATCCCTCATTTTGCTCACATAGCGGATCCATTATATGAATTGTTATGCAAGGGTAACCGATTTAAATGGAAAGAAAGGCATATTCAAGCAATGCAAAGATTGAAGAATTTATTGATGTCACCTCCAATATTGAGGAAGGTTGATTATAAGTGCAATAGACCTGTGATTCTTACTACGGACGCTAGTCCAATTGCCGTTGGATGGGCTGTGGGTCAAGATGATTCAAATGGGAGTAGATTTGCAATTCGATTTGGGGCTAAAGTTTTAAGTATTCGTCAGCGTGCATATTCGCAAGTCAAAAGAGAACTTTGGGGAGTCGTTTCGGCTATGAAAGCTGAAAAGGACTATTTGATTGGGGTAGTAGTAGTAATTGAAACAGATTGCTTGCCATTGCTTGGAATGATTATTAACTGTTCAACGCCAGATATTGCAATGTTGAGATGGATTGCTTATATTAAGTCACTAAATCTAGAATTTAAGCATATCACTGGGAAGGACAATTTAGTAGCAGACATGCTATCTCGAGCAAGATACGAGAGGGAGGACAAAATGGTTGAAGACATTGATGACGTCGGATTGAAATTTTATTCAATATCAAATCTCAACAAAGAAGAGAAGCTATTTCTTGAAGAATCTTATGAAGGAGAATTATTGGATATTGGTCATTATTTGAATACCTTGTCTAAGCAGGGGAATTGGTCTACAGAAAAATTCAAACAAATAAGAAAAAAAGCATATGGATTTTTACTTTGAGATGGATTCTTATGGAAGAGACCGAAGAAAGGAATTGGGATGCGACAACGAGTGATAGGCAAAAGGGAAGAAAAACTAAAATTATTAAAGGAGTTTCATGATAGTTTATGGGCAGGGCATAGAGGAATCTGGGCTACTTTTGCTAAACTCAAGGAACGATATTGGTGGAAAAATATGTATCGAGATGTGCTCTCATTTGTAGAATCATGTAAAATCTGTCAATCGTATTCTAATATCCGACATCGAGATGGTCTTCATCCTATGTATCCTCTAGCTATTCATTTTAAATGGATTGTTGATTTGGTTATTATGTCGGTTGGGTTATGGCAGATGAGATATTTGGTTTTAGCTCGTGAAGATTTATCAAATCAAGTAGAAGGAAGAGCATTGAGGACAAAATCTACAGAGGGGATTTGTAGGTTTTTGCTTGAAGATGTCATTTGCCATTACGGGTGCGTACGAAAAATCACTGCAGATCGTGGAGAATTAAATACATGAGAAGCTTGTAAGTTCTTTGAAAGATGTGGAGTTAAACTATCACTGACTACTGCTTATAATCCAGAAGGGAATGCAAAAAGCAAACGTGGTCACCCACCGATTGTAAAAGCATTGGTTAAAGCTTGTAATGGGAAAGTTAAAGAGTGGCCACGGCTTTTGTCATTTGCATTATGGGCTGATCGAACAACACATAGCTCGGTGATAGGATATATGCCAGTAGAACTTATGACAGGTCAAAAACCAATTATGCCGATTGAAGAAAAGGTACTTACTTGGAGTATGCTACCATGGGAAGATGGATTGACAAGAGAAGAACTTCTGGCTATTAGGATTCGACAATTGGAGCAAAGAACGGAAGATGTCCAGATAGCATTGGGAAGGTTAAAAAGAACAAGGTTACAAAACAAGGCGCGATTTGATAAGCAACATTGATTGAGACCTAAAGCAATCGAGGAAGGTGACTGGGTACTTGTTTATGACAATAGTTTGAATTATCAACATAGTACTTTGCGGAAATTCTCAAAACGTTGGTTTGGACCATATGTGGTAACAACTGTTCATGATAATGCGACTTACTCATTACGGGAGTTAGATGGTACAAAATTGAAAATACCAATTGCAGGGAAGCGAGTAAAAATATTTAAACGAAGACACGCAGAGATGAATATGGAAGACCTTAATGAAGGTATAGAGATTCCGCAGCAAGAAGATGAAAGTGATTTGGATAATGAAGGTGACGAAGACGAACTGGACAAAGACGTAGGGGATATATTTTGAATCAAACAGCAATTGGGTAAATTGGTGCATACCGGAGGATGCACAGGTTCAGAGGGGGTGGATGTCGTGTTGTAACACGAGTATACAGTGAAAATAAAAAGAAAGGGGAATTTTATTAATATTTAGTTACCTCGAATATTGGGAGCATTGACCAACTCCTGTACAAATACTGAGTGGTCAGGTTCAGTCACCCCGTTACAGTCATTCGGGGCATACTGAAATGCTCCATTCAATTTCAATAACGGGAGTCAGTAGCAAGAGAAGGACCAATTCACACGATGGGTTCAAAGAGCCAATTGGATCCAATTTCGAGAATCCAATCCGGGTCCTCTTACCCAATATGAGACTTGAATTGGCCGGGCAACCCAATGCAGACCCAATTACGGGAACATCCAGGTTATTATGGGCATCTTATCCAATATGGGACCTGAATTGGTTAGGCGAGTCAATGTGCTCTCGATTACGGGGTTTTGATTCTGTTTCGGGCTGTCCTGTTCTCTGTGCCGTTTCAGGGAACTTTGTTTTCGGTAAAAGGATCTCTTAAAGGTAAAAATGAGGGAGAAAAAAGCTCTGACGGCGAGAGCCAATTTTGGATCTAAGCCTTTATGGCGAGAGCCAATTCCGGATCCAAGACGGAAGATTGAAGAAATTCAGAGGATAAGGTTAGGAGAGAGAGTTTTTTTTGGCGGGGGGGGGGTTTTTTTTTTTTTTTTTTCTGAGAATCGGGGGGAGCTAGTTTGCAAGCTTTTGCAAGGTTACTAGTTCGGTTTTCATTGGAGGTTTTTGAAGATCAAGGGGATTAGAGAGAGGAGCTTCATGCTTCGGGTTGGGGAAGGAAAGACATAGAATTTGGATTTTTCTTCTTCGTAGAGTTTTGGGAAGGGTGAAGCAATCGCTGCTGAAGTCAGTATTGTAATGGTGAATCGGGATTTTTAATGAAGTGGGTTTGAATACTCTTGTCTGTTTTGTGAAATCGAGTTATGTCTGTGATTGAAGGATTAAAAGGGTGTCTATAAGATTGAGTATGCGGAGTGAATGAAATTTATTGGCTTAATCTAACAAGACAGTCAGTGGATACAAGATCGTAAGTACAAAGCGGTATTGAAGATTAACAGTTTGGGTTGTTCGGGGTTCTCTGTAACGTCTAGAGACCTACCGGCTGGGGTAAAAAGGACTTCGACAAGCAGTCGAAGAGCATCCGTATAGATTTACGGTACATTATTGCAGTCGTTTATATTCCAGCAGTCAAAACTGATAGACTGCTTGACTATCGGCGAATCTCCATACTACCTTCTACAGCCAGATGCCAGGCGCATTCTCGAGCAGGAAAGCACGTAATACGACAACGGGCCTGCATCAAACCCCCAAAACTACGAGAAGGAGTAGCACAAGAATCAGTAATATGCTCCATCGACGTTATCAAACTAAGTATCCTCCGTACAAATGAGATAACTAGGATCATTTTCTAACTCTACATGGAACAAGCCTAGTAGGTATATATGGTTGCTCGTTTTACTTAGTCCAAATTAATCTAATGGAAATAAACCTATATAGAGAGATACGAACATGGAGAATGATTAGTTGCTTAAGTGTTCATGTTAGGGTCACACAATCAATTACCTCCTGAATGTATCGTCTCTATTTCTAATATCTGAACACACAAAGAAACTATAATCTCTTTCTTCTTCTTATCGGTATCTTCTTTACAGCAATTTAGTCATACCAATTACTACTATTTCTACTAATATATTCACCCTCATAATCTCCAACTGTAATACTAGGCCTTCACAGCTTTCAGCACAAAATTATCCTCATTCCAATCACTGGAATTCTTCATACAGAACTGCCATTCATATTATAGTGTTTCACACAAACACAGACTCATTTTCTCTGCTGAACTACAATCAAATTTAAACATTCAATCTTTCTTCTTCTCAAATAATACCAATCACATTTCCATTCTATAATTCACTTCACAATATTCAAAAACTCTCAATCTTCTTATTCAAAGAAAATAACAAAAAAGAAAAAAGAGGTAGCACCAAGCTTACCCCGGCTCACAACTATCATAGCAATGGCACCTTAATTAACTTCTACAACTCCTATATACTTTCCCTTGATTCTCCAGTTTCTAATCGTAATTCTGTAATTAACTACTTTTAATAACTAAATCACTCATCCGTCCTCTTGAATTACCTATTATATGGACTATTAATATATTTTACCAATATCTTTTAAAAAAAAAATTAATATCTATTCTACATAGCTCTACTCCTATCTGTGCAACATCCTCATAAATACTCAATTGATTCCTATGTAAAAAATACTTAACAAATCTCTACAAAGTTACTAGTTCCTTTGGTCAACCTAATTAATCATTTGCTGTATTATTGAATGTAGGTTTGACCAAATCTGGTTCCAATTACACATCTTCTTCTTTCTCTTTCAGTCTGTCCATTGACTCTTTCTTCAACTGGTTTGAGAGATCTTCATTATACTCACCGAGTACATAGACTTAAGCTTCTAGTTTCAAGATCTCGACATCCCGAAGTTCCAATTGTTGGTATTGCTGACTCATCCATTTTAGAACATCTTCAATGGACACTTGTGACCGGCTCCTCACTGTTAACTCTTAACTAGAACTACTACTTTCAAAAGCACAAGAAATACAAGAAAATGGCACTCCAGCCAACCCAAAAAGATACCACCAAATGACTTTAACTGGTGTCCCACTCCTATTCTTTTATCACCTAGTGATAATGACAACAGGTTACCCATATTGTTTGTGAAAGGTAATAAAAAGTAATCTTTCTTGGTGGCCACATTTAACTTTCAAAAAACATGACATATCCTGATTTTTCTATTCTTCTTCAGTACTGTCACGATTGACGACATCTATGTAATATGTGAAACAGGATAAATAAAATCCATGTTGAGAAGTTTATCCAATTCCTCTTTCATTAAAAGGAAATATTTTGGATTAAGCTGGTGTTGCCTCTATGAACTGACGTAATACCCTCCTCCAAAATAATGTGGTGTTCACACATGTCAACCAGATCCCTTTCAAATCTGCATACGACCATGCAAAGGTAGATTTGTGATGGACAAAAAACTATTTTCAAGCATCCAATTCTATACCGATAATACCGGCATATATTTTAATTAGCTGTGGCATTTTGTTGGTGCCCAGGTTAATAGATTGACACACAGGATTTTCAACAACCTCTGATTTAATTATCTTCTCTTGATTTGAATATCTTGTATTATCTGACATATAGGAACCATCCAAATTTGGTTCCAATGTGTTGAGTCTATTGACTACGGAATTGTTCATCTATTCGGCAATAGCATGATCCTCCTGATGAAATAAATATTTGTCATGACTTCTATATTGGTAGACTCCTACCTTTGCTATTGAAGTATTTTGTCCTACCCCAAATTGTGGTGAATCTATAGCATTGGCATCTTCCTCAATCAATTGACTCTCGTTGTCCGATGTAAATTTTGATTTTGGTAATTGAGATTCTCCATGATATTGTACCAGGTACATCTATAGAACAATCTGGTCCTAATCTTTTCCAATTGTCAATGTGCCTCGGCCCCAATCATTCTTAGCTTTGGCTTAATAAAGCCAAGGTCTGCCCAATAAAATAGAATACGATAACATAGAACTCTATAATTGAAATACAATATAATCGATTTTGTATGTCAATCTCGTGATTTTAGTGGCAATATTTTATAAGATTTCCATTGGCTTTACCCGACTATGATCTGCCATTTGCAAGACCAATGTCGTAAGTAGCAATTGCTTTAGATCCAAGTCCTCCAGTGTATCCACGTTCATTAAATTCACACTGGAGCAACCATGGACTTGTACCCTTGGAATTAAAATGCCATCGATTGATACATCGATTGTTGGTGCTCCCGGATCTGGGTTTAAGCTAACTTCATGAATTTCTTTAGTGTAGGATCTTTGTTGTATTAGCACTGAATTTAATGTAGATCGATATTTTGATGCTATAGCCAAAAGTTGTTTCATTGTAATTGAAGGTTGAATAACATCTAAATCCTTCAAAATGTCATAGGGTTCCATATAAAGAGTAATTTCCAATGTTCTTTTGTATTTCATTGGTTTTGATTTTACTCTATTTGGCAATAATTCCTTCATCGCGATTGAGATTGCCGCTGGTAACTTCGCCAACTTTTCTATCACTAAAGGTTCTTTTAATGCGTAAGATCTTTTATTGGACTGTATAGGTATTGGTACTTGGTTAGTTGAGATTGTTCTTGATGGTCTTAGCAAATTCGCAAGTGGAATCGAATTGGGTTCCTTAGTCCGTTAAGGTCTCAATATTGGGATACGTCCCAATATTGATATTGGTTCGTTTAGCCCCGTGGACGGTGCTACTTGCTCTCCTACAATTAATTCATCCAGGTCATGAATTGGATTCTTATCTTTTTGTTGGCCTTTGGTAAGCACTGCGTTTACCACCTCGACATGATGTATGAGTGACTCTCGTTGAACAGGGCCTTTGTCCTCCACCAGTTGGCTTGTTTGTATTTGCTAGTCTTGGTTATTATAATTAAAGGGCGCATTACACTATTGATAAGTGTAACCAGACTGCTTACAATTTCCACATATTGGAGCATAGTCATCACTGGCCCTTGGATTAGGACATTCACTCGCATAATATCTAATTTGTCTGCAACGATAGAAACAAAGTTGTCTTGTGCCAACTCCTTCAGGGATATTGGGTGTCTCTACTGGTATATAACGACTAGGTCTGTTCCATGTCGGATGAATAAAGGATCATAATTAAACCATTGTTACTGTAGACTCTAGCATCGGCTTCGTCATGGGTAGATATTGATGGTATCCTAGTTGGTTCATCGCCAATCCGTGAGTATTGGATACATTTTTTTGGTAAAATTCAAAGTTTAGAAAATTGGAATAATTCCTGTTTTGTTTATTCGCTCGATTTCCATTCCAACCAAACCTATTATTCATTTGTACTTGATTGACATCCCACAAAGTTGCTTCAGTCATTATCTGATTACTGAGTTGTTGTTGCTTCCGTAAATTCCAACAGTTGGTGGTAATATGCTTGCCCCCCCAAAAGGTACATTGTATAGTCATTTGGAGACGTGAAGGACATTCTGTTACTAAATGACCTTGTCCCTTACAATTGCTATACTTGACATTGGGATGCATATTGGTTGGTTTATACCTTTTTTCTTTACCCTTGGCCAGATTCACAGCCAATTCATCCATTTTTTTGTCAATGTTAACAGCAATGACTAATTGCGATCCCTTGATACTAATGCATTTGGTAATTCCTTTGTAGATATTGGTTTTTGATACGTGGAATAAGACGCATATGGTTGTAATGATGATGGTGGTACAACCTGCAATGGAACAACATCCACTATTCTCTATAGAATTATACTATAATCATTCTTTCCCAGATAACTTTCTGATGTGTCATTCCAATTTGTCATTTAATAACCTCTTTGGAATAGAATCATTGTGGCTCCAACTGTTAAGTTCTGGTCATAGTGACATTCCTCTCATACTTTTGCTCACTCAAGAGATGATGCAATGGTGGCTGATTGGACCTTGTTTACAAACATCTTCAATTTTGGTGGATGTAGTCCGTTAATTAATATGGACAACATAAATGATTTCGACATTTGGTTATTTGGCCATTTCCTAAGTATATCTACTACACGACTATAATATGACTATATCGCTTCCCATGGTACCATTTTGCTATTCATTAATTTTTCTCTAAGACATTCTTCAAAACCAATTCATTGAAAATGGGCTAAAAATATATTTTTCAATGCCTCCCAATTGATAAAATTTCCCACAAGTTGGCAGTTGTACCATTCAAATGCCATGTCTTTTAAGGTCACTAGCAGCCATCGCAATCAAATATCTTTAATTTTGCCATTATTAGCTATATATGTTGTAAAAAACTGAGACAAATATTGATCGGGATCCGCATCCGAAAATCTCCAAAAAGTAGGTAGTGAAGTGACACTAGTCATTCGATCGTCCACTGCACCCATTTGAACTGCAATCGGAACTGCTGGTCTTTCGAATGCCATTAAAGATGTTGGTGTTCTGCTCAATTTCTTATTAAAATAAAAATTGTCTCTCGTAAAAGTCTTTTTCAGACTTCCAGGCCTTCTCGATTGACTATTATTATCTCCAAATAATTTTACTAGTTGAATATGAGGTAAAAATGATAATTTTTGATAAACTCTAAATTGGTCTTTACCGACAAGTGATTTATGCCAATCTTCAGAACCAGTCTTGTTAGAATTGAACGTATCTCTAATTGAGAAAATATCCAATGAGGTACCTAATTCCTCTGTGCCTTCCTCGCTTTCCGTTAGTGGCTTTGAGAGGTATGCTGGACTATTAGCAGCACTCCCCACGAGTGCTCTTGGCAATTTTTTAACGGTATATACTTCTGAAATATTAGAGGTCAATGGTCTTCTGGGTACGATCGAATATGTTGACAAGCATGCAACCATGGCTTAATCCAACTTTATTTATGCTTCTTTTTCAATTTATGATCTCGCTTGTTACGTAACAAATTTCTTGCTTGTGATCTCTTTGTTCTTTCCTTTGATTGCTTTATTCTCTTTGCTATTAAATTTTTATTCTTAATAACCATAATCTTGCTTTAAATACTACTAAAATCGTCTTCTATTGCAAATTTTTTTATACGTTTGATAATTAATTCCTAACACTCAAAGCTATTATCACTCCTTGATAGCAGCACCAAAATACGATTGCTCGTTTTACTTATTCCGAAAGAAATCTCCCAGCATAAACGATTATAGGGAGATTCAAATACGGAGAATGACTAGTTGCTTAAGCGTTCACGTTAGGGTCACATAATCAATTACCTCCTGAATGTATCGTCTCTATTTCCAATATCTGAACACACAAGGAAACTATAATCTCCTCCTTCACCTTATCGGTCTCTTCTTTACAGTAATTCAGTTATACCAATAACTGCTATTTCCACCAGTATATTCACCCTCATAATCTCCAACTGTGATACTACACCCTCACAGCTTTCAGGACACAATTATCCTCGTTCCAATCACTGGAATTCTTCACACAGAACTGCCATTCACATTACAGTGTTTCACACAAACACAGACTCATTCTCTGTGCTGAACTACAATCAGATTTCGGCATTCATTCTTTCTTCTTTTCAAATAATACCAATCACACTTCCATTCCATAATTCACTTCACAATATTCAGAAACTCTCAATCCTCTTATTCAAAGTAAATAACAAACAAAAGAAAAGAAGTAGTACCAAGCTTACCCCGGCTCACAACTATCACAACGATGGCACTCTAATTAACTTCTACAACTCCTATATACTTTTCCTTGATTCTTCAAATTTTAATTGTGATTCTATAATTAACCACTTTTAATAACTAAATCACTGATCTATCCTCCTGAATTTCTTATTATATGGACTATTAATATATTTTATCAATATCTTTCAAAAAAAAATTAATATCTATTCTACAATATATACCGGTGGAGATACCTAATATGCCGGATGGAGGTACAAGAAGACTACTTCATTATTTCCATTGCAGTCAGATTGGTCATTATGTTAATGAATGTCTCAATCCTAGAGCTAGTGACAATTATGCGCTAGTATATGTGAATTGCAAGTAGTCGGGACATACTTATCAGCAATGTAATACTCCATTCAATTTTAATAATTGAGATCAACAGATCCAAAGCCAAGAAAAAATGGAGGAGATAAATCAAGGTCCTGAAGATTCACCAATTCATTGGGTAGAAGTAGTCCAAGCTGTCGTTACAAGAAGTCAGTAAAAGAGGAAAGGACCAATTCAACATTTGGGTGATCTTGAAGCAAAGGACCAATTGGACCCAATTATGGGGACATCCAATCCAAGTCTTGACATGGATCTCTTACTCAGTATAAGATCTAAATCGGTTGTGCACCCTAGTGAGGTACTAATTACAGAGGCTTTGCTTCCATTTTAAGATGTTCTGTTCTCTACACAGTTTTGGGAAACATCTTTTCTATTGAAAGATCTTTTCAAAGGCGTGAATTCCAAGGAACCAATATCAGTCCAATTGAGAGAACAATCTTACCTGTTGAAAAAAATGATTTTACATGCTCCATCAAATTCAATTCCAGTAGCTTAATCAATTTCCAATATAGAAGAAACCAATTTATCTACGTTGGTGTCTAGGACTGGGAAGAAGAAACAGACATTGGAAATTACCACTAATACAGAACCATATGATATTCTAAAAGATTTTGGCACCATACAGCCCACGATCTCTATGAAGCAATTATTGGCGGTAGCACCTAAGTGTCGAACTATCTTGAATTCTTCATTAATTTATCGTAGATCTTGAAATAAAGAAATCCGAGAAGTAAGTTTGAATCCCGATCCGGGTACACCTACAATTGATGTCTCAATTGATGGACTATTATTATCGAGAGTGCAAGTAGACGGAGGATCTAGTATAAATCTTATGAATGCTATTACAATGAAAGAGCTGAGTTTGGATCACTTATTGCATACTACAGTAGTTTTGAGAATAGTTGACTCTAGTCGAGTTAAACCTATAGATATTTTACGAAGTATTGATACACTAATTGTAAGAATTACCTACAAAATTGATTATATTATTTTTTGATTGCAAAGTTCTATATTATTATATCCAATTTTATTGAGGCAACCGTGGTTGTATCAAACTAAAGCTTGAAATGACTAAGGCCAGGGTACATTGACAATTGAGAAAAGTAATGATAAAATTATGCTTCAAATATATCGTATCCAATATAACGGAGAAATTCAAGTTGGTGTCAAGGACAAAGACTCGATGAGGGAAAATATACACCAAAAGGCTATCTCGATATAACAAGTCAAAATATAAACAAGTAGATATATTAAAAGAAAACTGGAATGGCTATTGCCACAAGACAAGAAACTAAAGACTCTTGAACCTGGACTAGAAGCAAGAAAGGAGTTGACAAGAGTGAAGAAGCCTTCACTCTTGTCTCTATATATACTATCTAATTAGGGGCTACGTGGCGATGTTCTATAGGACCTCCAATATGTGTTGACTTTGTAGGACACATGCCTTGACTTACAAGGCAAGTTTTTCTACGTGTGGGCCACATAGTTAGCTTGATCTTCAAGCTAACAACATGTGTGGCACATGGCCAACTTGTTGACCATGTTTCTAATCCAAAAAGTCAATTAAAGACACCTATGAAGTCAAAGCAGTGTCTAGGAAGTTTCTAGGAAGCTTTTATATTAAATATTATAGAATTAACTTACTTTTATCTACTTTTATTTACTTCTACCTATTTCTATATGTAATTATTAGCTTACATGATTATGGCCGTGACATTACCCCCCCTTCTAGAGACGAGTTCCACGAGGAGCGGTCATCATATGTTGAGGAAATCTATGATGCGACAAATTGTATTCGCCACATACTCTGATCTCTGTTCTCTTCGAAGATGATTGATAGGGCCTCTCAACCATCGGTAGTGTCCCATACCAGGGCGGGAAGACCACCCAGTTATTTGATCATTGTTGAGGCCTTCGTAACTTCCTTCGAATAGAATATTCAGAACACCATCAGGAGTTGTTCCTACCTCTAGCAAAATCACCAAACATCGAGAGTCCCTTCCCAAATCGTGATACCAAACGTGTTGTATCTCACCATCTGTTCGAGGAAGAACATGTCGTTCTTGAAGATCTTCATCTCGATTGCGTCGTCTTGAAGGTTGTGACAATCGTAATGTCTCGTCCGGCAGGTCATCAAACGAAGGTTCTTGAGTTGAATCCGCTGGTTGTTGGCTCTCTATCTAATTAGCGTCACAAATGCAAAGAAGTTACAAACAAGGATAGGAAATTGAATGTTATCTTGCCTCAATCTTGTCTCTTTTATAAGAGAGATTTTCATCTTGGTTTCGATGGATGTCGTTGATGAAAAACTTTGACTTTAGCTGATGCATTTACTAGATTTCTGGATGGCTCCCATGTGCGTTCACTAATATCATATCCGCGCCAATGAACAAGATATTCTAGCTTATTTCGGCGCCGCCTTGAGTCTAATATCTCTTCCACCTCAAATTCTTCATTATTATCTACTTCTATAGGAGGCGGTGGCATTTGTCTTCTTCTTTGTATATCCACTGTCTTATATGGTTCAAGAAGAGACACGTGGAATACAAGATGGATCTTCATTGACTCCGGTAGATGTAACCGATATGCAACTGGATTGATCTGTTCAGAAACAGAAAAGGGGCCAAGCCTACGATAGTCCAACTTGTCACAAGGTCGAGTAGTCTTGATATTGCGACGAAGTAGTCATACCTTATCACCCACATTGAGTTGTGGTTGCTCCTTACGATATAGATCTGCGTTTATCTTTTGTCGTTCTTGAGCTTCCTTCAATTGCATCTTCATTATTGCATGTAACTCTGACAACCGATTTGCCATATCTTCTGCTGCAGGATTATCAACTTTTGAAAAATCAAAAGTATCAAGTCGTGGATGATAGCCATAATTGGCAAAGAAAGCTATTTGTTGTGTGGAAGAATGTACCGTATTATTATAAGCAAACTCTGCCAATGGCAGAAGGGTTGTCCAATCATCTTGTTGGTAGTTGATAGTACACCTTAAATATTGCTCCAAGACTTGGTTTACGCGCTCTGTTTGTCCATCAGTTTGAGGATGGAAAGCCGAAGATAGCTTTATGTCCACTTTTAAAATCTTAAAAAGGGTCCTCCAAAATCTTGACACAAATTGAGTTCCCCTATCCGATATGATATCTTTAGGTAATCCATGATAGCGATAGATATTATCAATGAAAAGCTTAGCTGTTTCTTCACCTGTGATAGATTTTGTACATGGCACAAAATGTGCCATCTTGGTGAAACGATCTACTATCACAAATATAGAATCATAAGATCTTGAGCTTGGAAGATCTATGATGAAATCCATAGAAACAGAAGACCATGGTTGTTCTGGTATAGGTAATGGCTGAAGAAGTCCGTAAGGTCGATGACAAGGAATTTTTGATCTTGAACAAATATCACATGATTGTACAAAGTCTTTGACTGACTTCCACATTTGTGGCCACCAAAAATCTCTTGATATGAGTTCCAAAGTCTTATTATATCCAAAGTGCCCTGCTGCTGGAAAGTCATGACGTGCTTGAAGAACACGTAAACGTGCTTCTCCTTCTGGAACATATAGGCGTCCTTCAAAATATAATAGATTATTCTTGAACTCGAACTTAGAAGGATCATGAGACTTGGAAGAATTATTCTCGATATCATGAACAAGAGGATCTGAGGACATACTGGACTGGATTTGCTTGAGAAAAGTTGAATAAACAGTCAATGTTGATTTCATTGCTCGGAGATGAAATTGCTCTGGTTTCAAGAGAACCATTCTTTGTTGCTCAGAAGCTGCATCTCCTTCTTTTGGTGCAAAATAAGAACGTCTAGATAGGGCATCGGACAAACCTTGTTGTTTTCTTGGCCAATAAGTGATAATGAACTCGAATCTTGACAAAGACATACTCCAACGAGCTTGACGATGATTCAAAACGTGTGCTGACATGAAATACTCGAGGTTCTTGTGATCTGTATATACAGTGACTGGACTAGAAGCGCCTTCTAGATAATGACGCCATTCTTGAAAGGAATCCACGATCGCAAGAAGTTCTTTATCGTGGATCTCATAATTGATCTCGGCTGCTGAGAATTTTCTTGAATGAAAAGCTATCGGATGAAGTTTGTCATCTGTTCCCATTTGTGATAAAACTGCACCTAAGACAAAATCTGATGCATCTGTTTCCATAAAAAATGCCTTGAAAAAGTCAATACGATATAAGACTGGTGCAGAGACAAACGATGTCTTCAAGGCTTCAAATGCTGCTTCCGCTTCTTGATTCCATTGAAATTTATCTTTACTAGTCAAGCGTGTAAGTGGAGCTACAACTCGTGAGAAATCTTTGATGAAGATCCGATAGTAATTGACAAATCCCAAGAAACATTGGACATCTCTTACCGTCCTTGGAATCTTCTAATCCATGATTGTTTGGACTTTCTTAGAATCCATCATGAGACCATCATTTGAAATGATGTATCCTAAAAAGTCAACTTGAGTAGTGTGAAATACACACTTTTCCATCTTGGCGTACAATCCTGCATCTCTAAGTTTTTGTAATACTTGACAAACATGTATTTCATGTTCTTCGACGTTCTTAGAATAGATCAAGATATCGTCTAGATAGCAGACGACAAAATTGTCTAAGAATTCACGAAATACATCATTCATGAGATGTTGAAAAGTAGCTGGTGCATTCGTGAGTCCAAAGGGCATGACATTATATTCAAAATGTCCATACCTGGTTCGAAACGCAGTCTTCCATTCATCTCCTTCTTTGATCCGTACTAGATTATATGCTCCTCTTAGATCTATTTTTGTATAGATCTTAGCTTGATTTAACTGGTCAAGGAGTCCTGATATCAAAGGTAATGGATACCTGTTCTTGATTGTGATCTTGTTGATTCCTCGATAATCAACACACATTCGTAAAGATCCATGTTTTTTCTTTACGAATAGAATTGGAGCTCCTGCTGGAGATTTTGAATGGCGTATGAAATTCTTTGCTAAATTCTCGTCAATATATGTCTTGAGTTCAGCCATCTCATCTTGCGATAAACTGTAAATTGGTCCAAATGGTGGCTGAGTTCCTTCCTTGAGGTCAATTGAACAATCATATGTGCGATGCTCAGGAAGAATATCTGCATTCTTTTTTTCAAAAACGTCTTGATACTCCTGATATTGACTTGGAATGCCACTTGAAGTCTTTACGTTTTTAGAAATAGGTGCAGCATAAATAGTAAAAGTTGATCCTTCTTTTGCTGCGTGTATAAATGCTTTTGCACCTATTAGTACGAGTTTTACTATACTAGAATTATAATTTTTTACTTGGTTAGTAGAACTATTAATAACGCTTTGGGAAAAGTCAAGTTTACGCGAATTCCAATCTATTCGAGGGTTATATTTTTCTAGCCAGGATAAACCTAAAATAACTGGATTGGACGGGGATTTAATTATGTTAAAAGCTATGTAGCTATCATGACCGTCTATTGTTACTTTTATAGGATGAGTTTCATGAGTGACATCTCTAGAAGACAAGGGACGACCATCTATGACTTCTACATGTACTGGTTTAGGTTTCTGTACAAAAGGTATTTTACGACTTTTAACAAATTGTTCATCTAAAAAACATGCTGAGGCTCCCGAATCTAATAAAGCAGAGGCTTTGTAATTCTTAGGTCCTAAATATAAGTCTATTATAAAACAAGGATAGGGTTCTGAGGAGAGGATAGGACCTTCATTAGAAATTGTACAAGGTTCCAGCTGCACGGTCCCTATTGTAGCTGGACGAATCCGTTTTCCGACATGTTGTCTTCTTTGACCGTCGTACCCCTCATTTTATAGTTGCGTCGTTTGTTTGGACAATGTTGAGCAGTGTGCTTAGGTTCTCCGCAATATAAACATAATCCTTCTTGACGACGACGAATCTTTTCTTGCTCAGTTAGGGGTTTAAAACGTACCGCGTCAATTTGCATGTCTTCTACTTCCAAATGTACGTTTGGCAAAGATGTTGATGTTGTCATTGAGTAATAATGTTGAGGTTCCCGTGAGTGATTCTCAGATCGAAATTTGAAAAGTCGATTATCACATTTTACCGCAAAATCGATTGCTTGACTCAAAGTTTGAGGATCAGGTAAGTTGAGCATCAATTTCTTTACTTCGTATTGCAATCCATAAAGAAATTGACTAATGAGTGCAGCATCATTCCACTAGATGTCAATTGCAAGTTGTCGAAATTGTGAAGCATACACTGTTACTGAGCGATTTCCTTGTCGCAGAATTCGGATCTTATTTGTTGTAACACGAGTTGCATCGTGTTCACCATACATAGATCGAAACTCCGCCAAAAAAGCTTCTAAATTGTCCAATATTGGATTTTGTTGTTCAAGAAAAGACGAAAACCATGATAATGCAGAACCAGAAAGTAGAGTGCCAATAAACCTGACTTGTGATCCTGGAGTTGGATAGCTTTGCGGTTGAAGTTCAATTGCCAATTGTACTTGATTGATGAACCCTCGAAACTTTGATCTTGTACCATCAAATTTCTCGGGTAAAGCAATTCTTGGTTCTCTAGTGCTTACAAGGTGTTGTACAATTGGAGAAGGAATGTGATTTGGTGCAGATGTTGAAGCAGCTCCGATCATCTCTATATCTCCACTTTCTGCTATTTTTGTTCTTTCCTGTATTGGTGAATTGAGTTGATGCATCGCAAGCATTAACTCCCTCAATTGTTCTTGCATTTGTGCCATTGCACTCTTCATTTCAACAAGCTCTGCCATAATGACACTAAGAAGAAAAATTTGTTTGATATTGCTCAAGACAAAAGAAGAGAAAGACTTGATAACAAAGAAGATACTAAGAACAATATCAGTTTAGAAGTGGATAATCCGCAAACTTCTAATATGCTTATGTCTTGTCAAGAGAAAGGGGTAATCCACTCTTACTGAAGAAAAAACAAAGCTCTGATATTGTAAGTGTACTCTTGTCAATCCGTCAAGGACAAAGACTCGATGAGGGAAAATATACACCAAAAGGCTATCTCGATATAACAAGTCAAAATATAAACAAGTAGATATATTAAAAGGAAACTGGAATGGCTATTGCTACAAGACAAGAAACTAAAGACTCTTGAACCTGGACTAGAAGCAAGAAAGGAGTTGACAAGAGTGAAGAAGCCTTCACTCTTGTCTCTATATATACTATCTAATTAGGGGCTACGTGGCGATGTTCTATAGGACCTCCAATATGTGTTGACTTTGTAGGACACATGCCTTGACTTACAAGGCAAGTTTTTTTACGTGTGGGCCACATAATTAGCTTGATCTTCAAGCTAACAACATGTGTGGCACATGGCCAACTTGTTGACCATGTTTCTAATCCAAAAAGTCAATTAAAGACACCTATGAAGTCAAAGCAGCGTCTAGGAAGTTTCTATATTAAATATTATAGAATTAACTTACTTTTATCTACTTTTATTTACTTCTACCTATTTCTATATGTAATTATTAGCTTACATGATTATGGCCGTGACAGTTGGCAGTTCAGAATTCATGTTGGATTGTGAAGATGAGTCTATAAAAGAAGAAATTGGTGCACCTAACCCAATTTATGCTGATACAAGGCAAGTTATCAAACACAGTAGAATGAATTATCAGTGCATGGGATAGGAAGAGTAATTAGTTCCTTCGGATGTTATTGACCATTCTAATCATATGATTGCATATTGGATGAATAGATGGGATGTTAATCACATTAGTATTATGGAACTGGAGTTGGAAAGTTCTAATATATCAGGTTTTATGAAAGATTCTGAAATTGAGCAGAACATCAGTCTAGGGACACTTAAAATTTTACAATGTCAACCAATTAATTTAGGTATAGGGGAGGCTCCCCAAATCATTCAGATTTACAATGGTATAAAAGGCAAGGAGAAAGAAATTTGGGTGGATTATTTTTTAATACATAAAACTGCTTTTGCATGGTCGTATACGGATTTGAAAGAAATTCTAGCTAAAGTTTATGAGCGTCGAATTATATTGGAGGAAAACGCTGTCATGTTGTAACACGAGTATACCGTGAAAATATAAAGAAAGGGGACTTTTATTAATGTTTAGTTACCTCGAATATTGGGAGCAACGTTCGATTCTAGTGCCAATATTCAGGGGCCAAGTTTTGAGACTCCATCATAGTCGATCAGGGCATACTTACCAGTAACAAACTACTCCATTCGAATCCATTAGTGGGAGTCAACAGAATCGAAAGAGCTAAATCGATGACTGAACGAGCCTAACGCGAAGGACCAATTTGATCCAATTACGGTGTCGGGGTAGAGAGAGTTTGCCTCAAGAAAGTGCTAGGCTGTCACTAAATACTCAATGAAGTTTGAAATATAAGGGTAACAATTTTATATATATAAACTCCTCTCCTTTGGAGCAATTACATCAATGTACAAGCCTTAATATCCAAAGAACACCAAAATACTTGATAAGGTGTTATAAAAAACTTATATATCCTTATGAGGAATTTTTCCCGAAGTTCAACAGCTCATAACTTACGATCTAACCGTCTAAACAACTCCAAATTTTCCATGGAGTACTGATATATCTTTAGCAACTACCACACCAAAATTCAACCATAAATTCGTCTTGGATCTTGTGATATCTTGAAAACCCTAACTGTAGCTTCAAACCCTAGCTTTTTTACACCCGTGTACAACTTCCTTCATATCTCACAAAGTAATTATTCAAATACTATGAAACTTTAATCTAAAGCTTTTTAACCCAATTACACACACTTGCGGAAATTTTGAGCCAAAAATTCGTCCAGAAACTCAAGATATGGCTTCACCCATAACTAGCAACAAAACGATATACTTACTGCCTTCAAATTACAAGTACTATCTTCAACGCCTCATAACTCCTTCACCCAATCTTAGAATTCACTATACAGTAAGTAGAATGTGTAGCCGAGAAAATGCTCCCTCCAAATCCAGTCGCCGATCTTCCGTTGCTCTCCGTATTCGTATGTGATGCCTAAAAGAAGTGACAGTAGGTACGAATTGACACCTTATCTTTGAACATTCATATCTTTTCCATAAAAACTCGAAATCACACAAAATCTTCATCCAAATTATACCCAAAATCCTAAATCTTCTGACCCTAGCCTCAAAAGCTCGAATGGCCTCGAAAGAGGAACCCTAATTCCTAATATGGCCTCGGGCAGCCTCCTCAAAGCCCATTGGGCATGGTATTCGACCAATAGGGATGAAGTTCTTCACCCCTTGCCTTCATCCAACCATGCCTTACTTTCATCCTTCCCAATAAGCCTCCTTCTAGTTATATTTTCATCTTTTAACTCCTCCCTTCCCTTAATCTTTATACTAACTATCTAAATCCTATATAATATAAACTCTATGATCAAACTAGTTTAACTTCCAAATAATTTTTCTTATTTCAATTCATTTTAAATTAACATACTAACTATTCTAACTCACATTAAGACTTATAAATATATTACATGTTTTCACTAATTTTTACATACTGTAAGTAATTACAGTACGACAACGGGAACATCCAAGTCTTACTATGGGCCTCTTAGCTAATATGAGACCTGAATTGGTCGGGCGACTCAATGTGGTCCCGATTACGAGGGTTTTGATTCCGTTTCAAGCTATCCTGTTCTCTGTGCTATTTCAGGGGATGTTGTTTCCAGAAAAAGAACCTTTTAAAAGGTAAAGAACTGAGGAGAAAATTCTAACGATGGAGCCAGTTCCGAATCCAAGATGGAAGATTGAAGAAATTCAAAGGCTACGATTTGAAAGCGGGGAGAATTAGGGATTTTTTAGGGTCGGAGAGCTAGCTTCATGCTTTGGGCGGAAAAAAAAAAAAAAACAGAGAATAAAGATTTATTTTTTTTTTTTTTTCGTTCATAGGATTTTGTAAAGACTGAGGCAATCATTGCTGAAAGTCAGTGTTGTACTGGTGAATCGAGGTTTTAATGAAGTGAGTGTGATTACTCTTGACTGTTTTGTGAAATTGAAGTTACGTTTGTGATTGAAGAATTAAAAGGATGTCTATAGGATTGAGTATGCGGAGTAAATGAAAATTTTTGGATTAATCTAACAAGACAGTCAGTGGATACAAGGTCATGAGTATAAAGCGGTATCGGAGATTAGCAGATTGGGTTGTTTGGAGTTCTCTATAACGTCTAGAGACCTACCGGCTAGGGCAAAAAGGATTTCGACGAGCAGTTGAAGGACATCCGTATAGATTTACGGTACATTTTTATAATTGTTTATATTCCAATAGTCAAAAACTGATAGACTGCTTGAATATTAGCGAATCTCTATATTACCTTCTACAGCCAGATGCCTAATGCATTCTAGAACAGGAAAGTACGTTATACGACATAAGTGGTGAATCCGACGTCAAAGCTTGAGGTAGAAGGTATTGGATTTTGTTTGATTTTATTTTTATTTTTATGAAAAACGAAAATTAAAATTTTAAAGGATCTTTGGGAGGAGTTTCTGGTGGAGATTCTTCTAAAGGACAAGGTATGCACATGGATCCGTCTATTGCTAGTATGTTTCAAGCCTTCTCATTATCGATGTAGCAAGAACAAAACAATGATCGAAAGGAAGCTTTGGCAACCAAAGCATTGCAAGCAGTGGTCAATAAAATTGATCAATTTGATGGAAGGAATATTTCAAGGTATTTAAGATGTTGTATTCGTGAAATGGAATTAAATCGAGTTTCTGAGAAGAAAATGGTTGAATTATTTAGACTTGCCATGATACCAGAGATAAGAGACCATATTACATTGATTACGGATCGTTATGGAAATTCATACGAGGATTTTTTACATGCATTGAAAGACGAATATTTCTTGGAAGATGCTGAACATGTTACTAAGAAGTTGTTTCTGGAATGAATTGAACGGCCTAATAAGAATTTGCAAGCAACAGAGCTATTAAGGGAATTTGAGAGGCAATACTCTTAATTATCGAAGGTAGAAAAATTGACATTGGAGCTGAACAAAGTTGATCTATTTCTTCAAGCTGCTGATGGAGAATTGCAAGGGAAATTAGAAATCCTTCTTGAAGACAAAGAAGAAGATGAAGGATTGACAACAAAGTGGAAGAACGTTGAAGATGCGGTGGAGTTGCTTACAAAAAGAGAAAGGAAGAAGGATAGGAACAATATTTCGAAAACAATACAAGCACCCAAAGCTCTAGTACATACAACACCACCAATAATGCCTACAATTCAACCTTCGACATCCTTATCAAAGAAAGCAGATATGGGGATGGAAGAAATTATACGAGGAATGCCAGATCTTCAAATCAAATTGGCAAGACTTGAAGAAAATACTTCTATAAACAATTCGAAGAATGTTTCAAAACAACGATATGTACAAAGTTGCATTTGGTGTGATGACACTTCACTCACTAGAAAAGATTGCAATGAATTTAATAATATGTTATGGCAAGGAATTATTTGCTGAAAAGATGGGAAGATAGCATTAAAAGATAGGGAGGATCTTCTTCAAATCAATTTTGGCAAAGGAGGAATGAAAGCATTGGTTCAAGATTACTTAAAAGAACATGAAATAGCAGCATGAGAAAGTACAAGTTATGGTACTAGAATAGATGATGACCTTGGTGGAAGTACTGAAACTATTGAATTTTGGGCTTCTGTCGTTTCTACAATGCAAGAAGGAAAATTACCTCGAGAAGTGTTATTGAGGACTACAGCTACAATACGAGGTGCAACAGGTTGTGAGGATCCTGTTGAGTCTCTTTCAGTTCATGCATATATTACTAAGAGCCAATATGAAGCTTTGATGGAAGAAAAGAGACGAGGAAATTTTGATGATACGAGAGAAGGAAATTCTTCTAAGAGGCAAACTCGAGGAAACAAGGCTCGGGAGGCAGCTTCACAAGAATTACCTATAAAGGATACCTCAGCATCATTGGAAGAAAAAACAAGGGAGACAAAAGATAAGGGCAAATCAATTGCTTATAAGCTACTTTCTGACATTGAAGCGGCAACAAATTTGAAAGGGGTGTTGGAAGAATGTATATTAAATGCTAAGGTGGAATTCACATTGAAAGAATTTTTGGGAATTGCAAAGGAGTTTCATGATGTTATCATTGATAGCATTAAGCAAAAGAGGCAATTAATGGACAAAACTGGAATGAGTCATGCTATTGATGCAAGAATATATAAAGATGAAGAAGAGGTTGATATTGGTTACAAACAACCAACAAATGAAAAGAATGGGTATAATCAACGAGTACGTTTCGAAGATTATAGTGATAAGGAAATAGAAACTTTGAGCCATTATACTCGAAAGCATTGGGCAAGGGCAACTACTGAGGTATTGGTGAAAGTAGGAGATATAGAAGAACCAATTGTTGCTTTAGTCGACCATGGTTCTGAAATAAATCTCATGTCTAAAGATCTTTATAAGAAGCAAAAATGGCCAATTGATATGGAACATGGATGGGCAATACGAGCAACTAATAACACAGGGCGAATTATATGGAGCTTGTTCAGATGTCAAAATTCGGATTGAGGATGTTGCAACGGAGCAACATTTCTTTGTTTAAGATACAACGTCTTATCCGTTGATTTTAGGACAATCTTATATTACAGCAACACGGATGAAAACAAAAGTACTTGACGATGGTTTTGATTATGCAAGAGTACATAGCAAAGATGGGAGGAAAGCTGTACAATTTCTAACAGTACCTCCTAACTATGAACGGAATCGAGATAGGTTGAGGGAGAAACCATTGCCAAAGATTGTTGAAGGATTTAAGGATTTTGGGGAGGTACCACTGTAAAGCGAGATTATGGAGGTACAAAAGAGGAAGTACTCTTGCGAGATGAAGGTGCCTTTGATGCGAGTTTTATTGGTATATTGGAGAATGGAAATATTATGTATAAGAAAGTTGATGATTTTAAAAGAAAAGAAAGAAAAAGATTATATAATATTGAAGGAGAATTATGCAAGTTATGTACATTGCAAGATAATGAGAGGATTTTAGGTATTTATGAAGAAAATAGATTGGAAGATTCATTGGAATTGATTACATCTATTGGGTTAGGAGATAATGATAAGAATGTTGAGATTCATTCAAGAGAAGTTTATACCATACTTGAATCTTTTCAAGCACCCGAAGTCACTGTAGAGACGAGATATAAAATGGCAGATAAGAAGATAAAGCCTGTTGCCAGACTATTACCAGAAGATTCTAAGGAACAAATGGGAGAAGCTTCAAAAGAAGCAAGTTTAAGAGATCCAATGAGTATTGGACATCAGTTTACTAAAGAGACTTTTGAAGAATTGAAGATTGGTTCTGATGGTTCTTTATTGCCGGAGGAAATTACTTGCTTCATAAAGATGTTGGCTAAACAAGGTAGATCATTTGCCTTTGAATTTTATGAAATTGGGTGTATGGATCCGAATATTATAACACCTATGGTTATCTTCACTGTACCGCATGTACCTTGGAATCTAAGACCGATTTCAGTACCAAGGAATTTACCTAAATTGGTGGAACTATTAAAAGAAAAGATGAAGATGAAAATATTGGAACCCTCATTTGCACCGTATTCTAGTCGATGGTTTACGGTACCTAAGAAGAATGGATCACTACGGTTTATTGAAGATATGCAACCGGTGAATGCAGTAACTGTTAAGAATGGAGGAATTGGACCTATTGTGGATGAATTTGCTGAGGCGTTTGCTGGAAGGGCGATCTATTCAATGGGTGATTTGTATTCAGGTTATGATCAATTTCAACTTGGCGAAGGAAGTAGAGATATGACAACGATGAGGACACCACTTGGATTGGTTAGAATGCGCACTCTTCCTCAAGGCGGGACCAACTCAGTTGCACATATGATGAATGAGACGAATAAGGTATTGAGAGATTTTATTCCAGAAAAGACTATGCCTTTTCTGGATGATGTTCCTATAAAAGGGTGCAAAGAAGGAGACAAGGATGAAACTTTAGATAAGAGGGGGTGTCGCAAATATATTGTTGATTATATACAAGATTGTGAAAAGATTTTAACTCGACTTGGAGAAGTTCATCTTCCATTATCGGGTATGAAGTCCGTATTTGGAGTACAAGAGGTTGTGATTGTTGGACATTTATGTGGATCTTACGGAAGAAAACTAGATCCGACTAAAGTTGATGTAATTAAAAGGATGAAAGAAGATTGTGATTCTTTAACAGAGGTTCGTAAGTTTTTGGGTGTATGTGTATTTTATCGAATCTGGATCCCTCATTATGCTCATATAGCGGATCCATTATATGAACTGTTACGCAAGGGCTACCGATTTAAATGGAAAGAAAGGCATATTTAGGCAATACAAAGATTGAAGAAATTATTGATGTCACCTCCAATATTAAAGAAGGTTGATTATAAGTAGAATAGACCAGTGATTCTTACTGTAGAAGCTAGTCCAACTGCCATTGGATGGGCTGTGGATCAAGATGATTCAAGTGGGAATAGATTTGCAGTTCGATTTAGAGCTAAAGTTTTAAGTATTCATCAGCGTGCATATTCACAAGTCAAAAGAGAACTTTGGAGAGTTGTTTTGGCTATGAAAGCTGAAAAGGACTATTTGATTGGGGTAGTAGTAGTAATTGAAACAGATTGCTTGCCATTGCTTGAAATGATTACTAACTGTTCAACGTGAGATATTGCAATGTTGAGATGGATTGCTTGTATTAAGTTACTAAATCCAGAATTTAAGCATGTTACTGGGAAAGGCAATTTAGTAGCAAACATGCTATCTCGAGCAAGATACAAGAAGGAGGACGAAATGGTTGAAGACATTGATGACATTGGATTGAAATTCTATTCAATATCAAATCTCAACAGAGAAGACAAGCTATTTCTTGAAGAATCTTATGAAGGAGAATTATTAGATATTGGTTATTACTTGAATACCTTGACTAAGGAAGGGAATTGATCTACAGAAAAATTCAAACAAATAAGAAAAAAAGCATATGGATTTTTGCTTCGAGATGGATTCTTATGGAAGAGACCGAAGAAAGGAATTGGGATGCTACAACGAGTGGTAGGCAAAAAAGAAGAAAAACTAAAATTATTAAAGGAGTTTCATGATAGTTTATGGGCAGGGCATAGAGGAATCTGGACTACTTTTGCTAAACTCAAGGAACGATATTTGTGGAAAAATATGAATCGAGATGTGCTCTCATTTGTAGAGTCATGTGAAATTTGTCAATCGTATTCTAATATCCGATATTGAGATGGTCTTTATCCTACGTATCCTCTGGCTGTTCATTTTAAATGGGTTGTTGATTTGGTTATTATGCCAGTTGGGTTATGGCAGATGAGATATTTGATCTTAGCTCGTAAAGATTTATCAAATCAAGTAGAAGGAAGAACATTGAAGACAAAATCTACAGAGGGGATTTGTAGGTTTTTGCTTGAAGATGTCATTTGCCGCTATGGATGCATAGAAAAAATCACTGCAGATCGTGGAGAATTAAATGCACAAGAAGCTCGTAAGTTCTTTGAAAGATGTGGAGTTAAACTATCACTGACTACTGCTTATAATCCAGAAGGGAATGCAAAAAGTGAACGTGGTCACCTACCGATTGTGAAAGTATTAGTCAAAGCTTGTAATGGGAAAGTTAGAGAGTGGCCACAACTTTTGTCAATTATATTATGGATTGATCGAACAACACATAGTTCGGTAACAGGATATATGCCAGTAGAACTTATGACAGGTCAAAAACCAATTATGCCGATTGAAGAAAAGGTACTTACTTGGAGTATGCTACCGTGGGAAGATGGATTGACAAAAGAAGAACTTCTGGCTATTAGGATTCGACAATTGGAGCAAAGATCGGAAGATGTGCAGATAGCATTGGAAAGGTTAAAAAGAGCAAGGTTACAAAATAAGGCATGATTCGATAAGCAACATCGATTGAGATCTAAAGCAATTGAAGAAGGTGATTGGATACTTGTTTATGATAGTAGTTTGGACAACCAATATAGCACTTTACGGAAGTTTTTAAAACGTTGGTTTGGACCGTATGTGGTTACAACTGTTCATGATAATGTGACTTACTCATTGCGGGAGTTAGATGGCACGAGGTCAAAAATACCAATTGTAAGGAAGAGAGTGAAATTATTTAAAGAAAGAAATGCAGAAATGAATATGGAAGATCTTAATGAAGGTATAGAGGTTCTGCAGCAAGAAGATGAATGTGATTAATATTCATTTACCTCGAATGATTTGGATAATGAAGGTGACGAAGACAAACTGGACAAAGACGTAGAGAATATATTATAAATCAAACAGCAATTGGATAAATTGGTGCATATCGGAGGATGCACAGGTTCAAAGAGGGTGGATGTCATGTTGTAACACGAGTATACCGTGAAAATATAAAGAAAGGGGACTTTTATTAATATTCAGTTACCTCGAATATTGGGAGCAACGATCGATTCCAGTGCCAATATTCAGGGGCCAGTTTCAGAGACCCCATCACAGTCAGTCAGGGCATACTTACAAGTAATGAACTGCTCCGTTCGAGTCCAATAGTGGGAGTCAACAAAATCGAAAGGACTAAATCGATGACTGAGTGAGCCTGACGCGAAGGACCAATTTGACTTAATTACGGGAACATCCAGGTCTTACTATGGACCTCTTAGCTAATATGAGACCTGAATTGGTCGGGCGACTCAATGTGGTCCCGATTATGGGGGTTTTGATTCCTTTTCAGGCTATCTTGTTCTCTGTGCTATTTCAGGGAATATTATTTCCGAAAAAAGAACCTTTTAAAAGGCAAAAAATGGAAGAGAAAGCTTTGACGACGGTGTCGTATTGTAACACGAGTATACTGTAAAAATATAAAGGAAGAGGATTTTTATTAATATTCAGTTAACTCGAATATTGGGAGCAGCGACCAATTCCAGTGCAAATACTGAGAGGCTAGGTTCAGTCACCCCATTACAGTCAACCGGGGCATACTGAAATGCTCCGTTCGATTCCAATAACAGGAGTCAGCAAGAAGGGAAAGGACCAATTCACACGACAGGTGAGCCTGGTTCGAAGAGCCAATTGGATCCAATTTCAAGAATCCAATCCGGGTCCTCTTACCGAATATGAGACCTAAATTGGTCGGACAACCCAATGTAGTCTAATTACGAAAAAATCCAGGTCTTACTACGGGCCTCAGCCAATCTGACGTGAAGGACCAAATTGATCCAATTTCGGGAACATCCGGGTCTTACTACTGGACTCTTATCCAATATGAGACCTGAATTGGTCGGGCGACTCAATGTCATCCCGATTACGGGGTTTCGATTCTGTTTTAGGCTGTCCTATTCTCTGTGCCGTTTCAGGGAACGTTGTTTTCGGTAAAAGGATCTCTTAAAGGTAAAACGGAGGAGAAAGCTCTGACGGCGAGAGCCAATTCCGGATCCAAGACGAAGGAGCCAATTCCAGATCAAAGACGGGGAGAGCCAATTCCGGATCCAAGACGAAAGATTAAAAAAATTCAGAGGCTAGGGACTGAAAGAGGGAAGAATTAGGGTTAAAGGGGAGGAAGGTTAAGAGATGGGGGGATTTTTTTTTTCAGTGGGGATTTTTTTAGTAGGGTTTTTTTTCAGATCGGGTTTTTGGATCGAAGAGCTAGCTTCAGGCTCTTTTCAAGGTCACTAGGTTGGTTTCATTAGGGGTTTTTGGATCGAAGAACTAGCTTCAAGCTCTTTTTAAGGTCACTAGGTTGGTTTCATTAGGGGTTTTTGGATCGAAGAGCTAGCTTCAAGCTCTTTTCAAGGTCACTAGGTTGGTTTCATTAGGAGTTTTTGAATCGAAGAGCTAGCTTCAAGTTCTTTTCAAGATCACTAGTTTGGTTTCATTAGGGTTTGTGAGGGGAGAGCAATCGCTGCTCAAAGTCAGTGTTTATTTTGGTGTTTCGGATTTTATATAAAACATTGATGGTTTGCATTCTTAATCGGTTTGTGCAAGTCGTGTAGCATCTATAGATCAAAATTTGGTATTGTTTGGATAGTTGGGTGTGCTAAATGTATACAAAAATTTGTGTTAATCTAACGATGCAATCAAGAGATATCTGGGTTTTAGTACAAAGGGTTGTCGGAAGTTGGCAGTCTAGGGTTGGATAGGGTTTCTGTGATATCTGAAGATCTACTAGATGGGTCGACGTAAATTTTGGCTTGGTAATAGAAGATTTGGAGATCAAGAAGCTATTCAATTTTGAGCTGGAGTTAACTGTTGACAAAGGAGAAATCACTTCTGGAGTTTCTACATCAAATTTCAAGGTTGCGGCCGAGTGTCATCAGTGCGGTTTTTGGGCGTTTTCTTGCAATCTGTAAGTTGGGTTGGGCTGAAATTTTTTGAGCATATAGAAGGCTTATACTGGTATTTGAGTGCAAAATTTCACACTAAGTGGACGATTGGATCAAAAGTTACAGCTTGTCAAAGCTCACTAGCTAGAGTTAAGGCTTGTTAAAAAAAAAAAAAACAACTTAATTATAAAAGAAATAAAGCAATTGGAATATTGTATGGTTAAAATGACTATGAAGAATGTTTTTAAATACTTCGAAATTGATATTTCAATTATATACTTCATACATGGATAAAATCTATTAGGGTTTCTTTGTTATTTGCAAAAACAATTATACCTTCCAGAGCCAGATACCCAGTGTATTCCCAAACAAGACAACACGTAATACGACAACGGAGCCAGTTCCGGATCTATGATGGAAGATTGAAGAAATTCAGAGGCTAGGATTTGAAAGAGGGAAGAATTAGGATTTTTTAAGGGTCGGAGAGCTAGCTTCATGCTTTAGGCGGAAAAAAAAAAAAAAAATAGAGAATAAAGATTTATTTATTTTTTTTTTTCCTTCATAGGATTTTGCAAAGACTGAGGCAATCATTGCTGAAAGTCAGTGTTGTACTGGTGAATCGAGGTTTTAATGAAGTGAGTGTGATTACTCTTGACTGTTTTGTGAAATTGAAGTTACGTTTGTGATTGAAGAATTAAAAGGATGTCTATAGGATTGAGTATGTGGAGTAAATGAAAATTTTTGGATTAATCTAACAAGACAGTCAGTGGATACAAGGTCGTGAGCATAAAGCGGTATTGGAGATTAGTAGATTGGGTTGTTTGGAGTTCTCTATAATGTCTAGAGACCTACCGGCTAGGACAAAAAGGATTTCGGCGAGCAGTTGAAGGACATCTGTATAGATTTACGGTATATTTTTGCAATCGTTTATATTCCAACAGTCAAAAACTGATAGACTGCTTGAATATTAGCGAATCTCCATATTACCTTCTACAGCCAGATGCCTAGTGCATTCTCGAGCAGGAAAGCATGTAATACGATAATGCTACACTAGTATGCCAAAGATAACATCGACTTAATTCAAAATACTCACTTATAATAAAAGAAGATTTGGATAAACTCTTAGAGGTTAGATTTATCTATCTGGTTCTTTTCAGTGAATGGATTTCACCAATTGTTATGGTACCAAAAAAGAATGGAAAAATTTGCATCTATCAAGATTTCTGAAAATTAAATGCCGCTACCAAGAAGGATTATTTTTCTTTACCATTCACGGATAGTATATTTGATGCCATCACTAGACATGAATGTTATTCATTTCTTGATGGATTCTTCGATTATAATCAAGTTAAGATTACAAAAGAAGACCAGTTAAAAACTACTTTTACTACAGATTATAAGACCTTTGGGTATAAGATTATGCTATTTGGGCTTTGTAATGCACCAATTACATTTCAAAGGATAATGACACAAGCATTCCAAGATTATGTACGAATTTCAATGGAAATATTTCTAGATGATTTCTATACATTTAGTACAAAAGCCAGGCATTTAGAATATCTAGGTCAATATTTGAATCAATGTGCCAAATATGGAATTTCTTTAAATTCGAAAAAATACCAATTTTGTGTACTTTTTGGTAAACTTGGATCATATAGTTTCGATAGCAGGCATTGCTACAGATCTGGATAAAATAAAGATTATAATAGAATTAAAGCAATCAGACACTGTTACAGGTGTTTGAGCATTTGTTGGCCATGTCAATTATTATCGGCAATTTATCTATCTATTCGGAGTTATATGCCTTCTTTTGACAAATCTCTTGAAGAAACCAACAATCGATAGGAACAGTCCATTTTGGACAAAGGAATGTACAATTGCATTTGAAACATTAAAACAAAAATTGATTTCAGTACCAATATTGGTGGCACCTTGTTGGACAAAACCATTCCAAGTTTATGTGGATGCATCTAATGTCATGATTGGTTTTGTTCTAAGCTAGAAAGATGACCGAGGTTTTGATCATGCTATTTATTATGTAATTCATCAATTGATAGTAGCTGAAAGAAATTATACAACAACCGAAAGAAAAACATTGAGAATGATTTATTCCATACAAAAGTTTTGACATTATCTTCTTGGTTATAAATTTGTTTTCCATGTCGACCATAATGCTTTAAAATATATAATTAATAAGCCTCAATTGAGTAGTCGTATTGCACGATGGAGTCTACTCTTGTAAGAATTTGACTTTACTATTCAGGTAAGACCAAGAAAATCACATTCCAATGCGGACCATTTATCTCGGTTATCCAATATATTGGGTAATGAACCCATTAACGTTGCACTACCCAATGCGGAACTATTTGTGATAGATGTAATTACTCTGGAGTATAGTGAAATAATTTAATACTTGACATTTCAAACCTTTCCACCTAATTTCAATGAAAAGCTTAAACAATACTTAATATTAAAATGTGCACCTTATATGATGATTGGTGAAGCTTTATATAAACAAGGCAAGGATGGAGTTTTGTGATACTATATTTATTAGATTGAAGTGCGTACTATATTGGAAGGTTGCCACTTGGACAGTTGTGGTGGATATTTTATGGAGGATAGTACGGCTGATAAAGCTTTACATGCTGGTTATTAGTGGCTAATATTGTTTGCAGACATCCACTAATTCGTCTATCATTGTGATCCATGTTAGAGAATGGGTCGACCTACTCGAACTTCAATAATGCTATTAGTACCAATTTTGGCTCAAGCGCCTTTTGAAAAATGGGGAATTGATTTTGTGGGACCAATTGCACCAACTTTGAGAAATGGACAAAAATAATATATACTGATAGCAACGGATTATGTAACAAAATGGGCTAAAGCCGTAGCTATGAAAATCGATAGTGCAAGTACAGTAGCAATCTTTTTGTATGAAAACATTATTACACGGTTCGGTTGTCTATGAGAATTGGTTAGTGATCGAGGAACTCATTTTATAAATAGTACAATCAAAGCACTCATGGCTAAATACGAGATAAAATATCAGAAGACTACATCGTATCATCCTAGAGCCAATGGACAAATGGAAAAGACTAATGGAATTTTATATAAAATCTTATCAAAAACAATTTCAGGAGCAGGAACAGATTGGGACACTAAGTTGTTTGCAGCTTTATGGGCATACCATATTGCATATAAAGTTACTACTAATGCTACCCCTTTTCAATTAGTTTATGGCCAAGAAGTAATATTACCTATTGAATTGGAAGTCCAAAGTTTACGAATTGCTATAGATACTAGATTGGGAGATCAAGATTCATTACGGCACCATTTTGAAGAATTGAAAAAATTAGATGAAACTGAAGCCAATGCATTAATGATAATGGAAATGACACAAAAATGAAGGAAGACTTATTATGATAGTAAGCTTAGACCAAAGGCTTTTATGCCAAATGATTTGATAATTCTTTATGATAGTCGATTTAAAAATTTTTGAAAAAAATTTCAAATTCGATGGCATGGGCCATATTGAGTTATTGAAGGATTTTCAAATGGTTTAGTACAATTGGAAGATTTTATGGGTACTAAATTTATGACACAGATCAATGATAATCGACTTAAACTTTACTATCCATAAACTCGAGACGGATTTTCTATTACAAAAAAGGGAGTTGACCTAATTGATTGGACCATAATAAGAAGTAGGAAGGGGGCTCTTGAGAAGCATCATGTTTTCTTTTGTGGTTAAGGAGAAGATGGCGAACATGATATCTGAGAAAACAAGGATAGAGACCGATTGGAAGGAACGGCAAGAACAACTATAGGTAGAGGTTGCGATGTTGCAAACTAAACTAGCTACATTAGAGAAGAAGGCCAATAATTTAGTGCAGACCAATATGCCAGTTTCAGTGATAACATCTTTGGAGATACCTTTGAAATCGACAAAAGAATGGCAGAAGATGTTGGAGGAGCGTAACAACCAAATTACCCGACGTGAGTCTCAGTTACGGGAATTGGGTTTGTTGAATGAAGATCTGACGAAGCGTTTGGATGGAGAATCCTCGAACACAGAGGTAGATGATGAAGATGTAAAGAGCAGAAGGTCACCAATTCAAAGGGTGGTAAGCCAACATTGCTACATCTTTATAAGTTGAGGCTAAATAATGTTTACGAGGGCACTGCATAATTAGGAGTGGGGCTATGTAGAATAAGTAAATAAACTTTGTGATAAGTTACTCGTTGGTTATTGATAATCTTGAGAATTAGATTGATGGTTAGGCAGTTTAGTTGATAACAATAGGTTGTTAGTGGAATAAATGGTTAAGAATTCAAAGGCTCATAAGCTTTGGAATCCGCTGGCCGATGGATCATCTTTTTGGTAGGATAAATAGGTTGAGAAAAGTAAGCCAAGAAGTAGACTGTAAGAATTATAAGTCGAGGGCCAGACTGTGAGAGTCATAAGCTGAGAGCCAGACTATGAGAGTCGTAAGCCGGGATAAGTTTGGTACTACTTCTTTGTTTTCTTTATTATTTTTTTATGAAGGATTATGATTGAAAGAAGTATTGTTGAATTGATAATCGTAGAATGGATTATGGATTGAATTAAGATGAAAGTAGTAAGCCTTGGTGTTTTGTAGTTTGATAATTGATTTTAGATAGCCAAAGTACAGTCAATTGTGATACTAACAGACCCAATTCATATAACTAGTCTTTCTCCATGTTCAAACCCACCTCTATTAGTTCAATTGCTTTAGTCTACTGAAGCTTGAATGCAACAAAAACAACATATACCAAGTTTAAAAAGTATATATTCCACACTACTCAAGTTGACTTCCTAAGATACATCATTTCCAATGACGAACTAATAATGGATCTAAAGAAAGTCTAGACTATGATAAATTGGAAGATTCCAAAAATAATAAGAGATGTGCAATGCTTTTTGAGCTTTGTCAATTACTATAAAATCTTCATTAAGAATTTTTTTCAAGTTATAGTTCCACTTACATGTTTGACTTATAAAAAGAAACTTTAGTAGAGTAAAGAAGTCGAAGCATCATTTGATGCTTTAAAAAAGGAGTTTATTTTTATACCATACAATCAATTTCTAATATTTCATATAAATTGATATATTTATATCATATTGTATTGACTTCTCTAAGATATTTTTTATGAAAAAAAATACATTATACTTTGCCTTGAATGTAATATTATCTTAAATAGAAGTAGATAACAAACTCTATCTAATAGATTTCTATTTCAAAATATTTTTAGCAATCAAGATTAAGTATGTGATCTATAACAAAGAATTCTTTGTAATTATGGATTTATTTCAAGAATAACATCATTATTTAGAAGGCACCTTGATTCCAATCACCGTATATATAAATCACAAGAACCTCAAGTATTTCATATTAGTACATGTTTTAAATCATTGCCAAGCTCATTGAAGTATGTCTTTATTAAGATTTTATTTCAAGTTCACTTATTGACCCAAAAAATAATAAGGTTTGTTGGACATTCTTTTTGGGCGTTCTTATTTTGTACCAAAAGAAAGAGATGGATCTTTTGATCAATAAAGAATTATTCTCTTGAAGCCAAAATATTTTCAATTTCAAGCAACAAAATCATTATTTATTGTTAATTCAATGTTTGTCAAGAAAATTCAAGCAAGTACATCCTTTGATCTTCTTATTCATGATATCAAGAATAATTCTTTTAAGTCTTATGATACTTCTAAGTTTGAATTCAAGAACAATTTATTCTATTTTGATGGATGATTATACATTCTAAAAAGTGGAGCACAATTACGTGTTCTTCCAACTTGTCATGACTTTCCAACAGTTGGACATTTTGAATATAACAAGATTTTGGAACTATTATCAAGAGTTTTTTAGTGGCTTCAAATGTGGAAGTTAATCAAAGACTTTGTAAAATCATGTGATATTTATTCAAGATCCAAAACTCCTCTCCATCGACCTTATAGACTTCTTTAGCCATTATCTACTTCAAAACAACTATAGTCTTCTGTTTCTATGGATTTTATCATAGATCTTCCATCTCAAGTTTGTATAATTCTATATTTGTAGTAATAGATCATTTTAATAAGATGGCATATTTTATATTATATACAAAATCTATCACAAGTGAAGAAATAACTAAGTTTTTTTCTAATAATATCTATTACTATTACAAATTACCTAAAATTATTATATTGAATAAAGAGACTTAATTTATATCAAGATTTTAAAGGTAGATATAAAGTTTTTTTTTAGCTTTTCATCCTCAAAATAATGGACAAATAGAATGGATAAATCAAATTTTGAAGCAATATTTGAGGTATAATATCAATTATCATTAAGATGATTGGATAATTATTTTAATATTGGCAAGGTTTACCTACAATAATTTGGTATATTCATCCTTTCAACAAATACCTTTCTTTGCCAATTATGATTATCATCCATAATTTGATACTTTTGACTTTTTAAAAATTGATAATCCTGCTGCAAAATATTTGGTAAATTATTTTTTATAGTTACATGCAACATTGAAGGCACAATTAAAAGGAGCTCAAGAACAACAAAAGTTTAATGGAGATGCCTATTGCAAAGAACAACTACAATTCAATGTAAGTCATAAGATATGATTACTTTGTTGTAATATTAAGACTACCCGTCATTATAATAAGTTAGATTATCATAGGTTTAGACCTTTTTCGACTAGTAAACAAGTCAATTCTATTGCTTATCAATTATATCTATTGGATTCTATGAAGATCCACTCCATATTTCACATATTTCTCCTTGAGCCATATAAGACAATAAATATCTTAAAAAGAAGAAAAAACTTCTTCTTATAGAAGAAGATAATAATCAAGAGTTTAAAGTAGAAGAAGTCTTAGATTCAAGGTCGTACCAAAATAAGTTAGAATATCTTATTCATTGGCGCGGATATAATACTATTGAATATATATGAGAGCTAGCAAAAAATCTTGCAAATGCAATAAAGAAAGTTAAAGCTTTTTATTGATAAAATTTATCAAAATCAAGATGAAGAATAAAAAATCTTTGCTGTAAAAGAAACAAGATTAAAAGAACATAAGACTCTAACTTCTATCCTTCTTTGTAGCTTCTTTATATTTATGATATTAAAGAGATGGAGAATCAACAACCAAGAGATTCAATTCAAGATTTTTCATTTGTGGACTTATTAGATAAAATGTTGTGATTGTCACAACCTTCAAGACAACAAAATCGAGATGAAGATCTTCAAAAATGACATGTCTTTTTTCAAATAGATGGTGAGATATAACATGTTTGATATCATGACTTTGGAAGAAACTTTGATGTTTGGTGAATTTATTAGACATAGAAACAACTCATGAGGATGTTCCAAATATTTTATTTGAAGGAAGTTACAAAGGCCTCAATAATAACCAAATAATAGAGTGGTCTTTTTGCCCTAGTATGGGATACTATTGATGGCTCAGAGGATCTATTATCCATCTTTAAAGAGAACAAAGATGAGGATATGTGACAAATATGATTTGTCGTATCTTAGATTTCTTGAATATATCAAAATCACTCTTTATGGAACTTATTTTTAGAAGGGAAGATAATATTATAGATATACATAGGTACTTTAATAAATACCTATATGATTTGGTAAAACTAGTTAAAATTTAAATAAAAGTGAGTTAATTTCATAATACCTTCTTGTAATTATCGTTTTATTTATTCTACAAATTTCTTTCAGAATAAATCTATAGAGGAAGATTCAAATGCAAGAAAAGACCAAATGCATGAGTTCTACTTGTTAGGATCACACAATTAACTATATTCCAAATCACTGAAAATACTAAGGAATACCACAATATTTTCCACCTCCTAATAGTACTCTGTCATCACTGATAACAACAATGTGTAATCCTGCACTATCCTAAAAGATAGTACATAATCATTCCATAATCCAAACACTAGAATCTTTCACTACTAAGTGTCTTTCTCAATACACTTCTTCACAAAATTCCAGATTCTACAAATTCCTTCACATGAATCACTTTCAATTTCCAATACTCAATATATTATAATCCTTCCATTTATATCCATTAATCAAAAATCTTTTTAATTATTCTCTTTCAATTCACCACTCTATAACTTAACATTCAATAAATCAAATTCTTTTTTTGACAATATCGAATCTCTTTTCATTCCAAAATATTACTTCACATTTTTGAAAAACTATCTATAATTCTTTTTCTACAAAGAAAAAAAAATCCAAGAAATAAACAAGGAAAGAAGTAGCACCAAGCTTACCCCGGCTCATGACTATCACAGTCTAGTCTTTAAACTAACTTCTACAATTCTTTTATACTTTCTCCTAATTTTTTAGATTCTAACCATAATTTTATAATTAATTACTTTTAATAACTAACTCAATCATCTGTCATCCTGAATTGCCTATTCTATAGACTATTAGTTTATTTTATCAATATCTTTTAAAAATAAATTAATATCTATTCTACATAGCCTTACTTCTATCTATACAGCATCTTCGTAAATATATAATTGATACCTATCTAAAAACTACTTAATAAAACTCTACAAAATTACTATCCTCTCTAACCCACCAAATTGATCAATTACCGCATTATCTGTTATTGGTTCCACTGATTTTGGTTCCAATTACAAATCTTCTTCCTCTTCCATTCCTTCCATCGACTCTTTCTCTAACTAGACTGAGAGATCTTCATTATACTCTCCAAATTCACAGACTTAAGCCTCCAATTTTAAGATCTGGGCATCTTGGAGTTCTAGCTGGTGTTGTTGCTGATTCATCCATTTTGGGACATCTTCAATCGATACTTGTGACTGGCTCCTCATGGTTAACTCTTCTATTAATTTTGCTACCTCAGCTTGTAAAACTTCGATTTTATACCTCAATCTCTCCATTTTGTATCTAAATTGGTCATTCAACACCGCTTTCTCTTTCAGCAATAACTCTACCTTATCTTTTTCTACTTGTAACTGGTATTTGAGTTTCTCTCATTCCAAATCCTATGTCTTGAGATTCTGGATCAATTCGTTCCATTGTCCTTCCACAATCCGTAAGATGTGTTCTTTTTCTTTTGTCTAAGCCTCATATTGGTAAACTAATTTCTGCTCCAATACCAACTTGGATTCCTCAATTTCTTCTATAGTCCGTTCTTGCTCTTCAATTTTTTGATTTTGATCTGATATCACCTTTTTGTTGTTCTCTAGATCCAGTTTGCTACTGCCCTCTACACCCAATGCTTACACCATAAAATGTATTTGTAAAATGTGCTTCAATAAAGCATTCTTAAGAGATAAACTTTTGGACAATTGACCCTGTGGAAACGCTAACTGATTGATATCTATCGTAATTGGGCTGCATTTTCCTCCTTCACCACAAAATAAATTGGAACCCGTTCCAATTCAATAACTAGAATGATCTCTTGTGTCATTGTATGACTTAATTATAGCTCATTTTACACTTTTAATCACCATAACGCTCCCTCTAGCAAGCTCTTAATTGGAATTACTACTCTCAAGTATGCAAAGAATATAAGAAATGAAAATCTCAAAAAAACAATCTAAAATGATACCACAAAATGACCTCTAACTAATGCCCCACTCCTATTCCCTTACTACCTGGTGATAATAACAACATGTTATCCATACTTTTCGTTTCTCACCTCCATCCCAGCTAATACATTAGTAATTATTAACTATCCTTTCAGCCGCTTCTATGCTCAAATACACTTTTATCATATTTAGGTGTAACTTGAGTCCATTCAAAGTCACCTCCTCCAAAAAAATAAAAATTTGTCTTGGATTTTATGTATTATATAACCATAATCGGTTCCCATTAATGTGGATACTGAATCGGGAGCCCATAAAATCTTCTAATTGAATAAACCTTTTTAAAAAACCTTCAACCATGTGATATGGCTCATGCCAATAAACTTGAAATTTGACCAAAAAATCATTAAACCGGCTATCATACAACAATACTAAATCATTGAGAAAAAAACTCTTTGAATGCACTTTACTATCATAATAATTCTTCTTCTGTTTTTGAGTTGCTTCCATGTTGAAAAGAGCTGTAGCTCATATTTCATCCAATTCCTCCAATTGTGCCAACCAAGAGTGTAATGTCTCTTTGTCACTGAGTCATTCATTCAAGGTAATCCGTAAACTTTGAACCTCCAATTCAATGGATAAAATTTCCGTACACTAATTACAATGGAATAGAGTTGGTAGTTATTTTATATGTAGTACAATATGCCCACAAAGTTACAAAGAGTTTGATCTCCCAATCAGTACTTGCCTCCAAGATTGTCTTAGTCAAGACCTTGCACAAAATTCCATTGTTAGGATAGAGAGAGTTTGCCTCAAGAAAGTGCTGAATTTTTAGCTGCCACTAAATACTCAATCAAGTCTAAGATATAAAATTACTAAGTTTATATATATAATATATTTCTTTTTATGACAATTACATCAATACATAAGCCCATGTACTAAGAAAACATCCAAATATATGATAAAGTATCTTAAAATCTTATATATCCTTATGAGAAATGTTTCTCAAACTTCAACAGCTCATATCTCACGATTGGATGGTCCAAACAATCCTAAATTTTATATGAAGTATTGATATACTATCAAAAACTACCATAAAACAATTTAATTGCAAATTCATTACGGATCTTGACATATTACCAAAGTCTTAATAGTAGCTTTAAACCCTAGCTTACATACATATGTGTGCTAATTTCTTCTTATCTCATAAAATAAGTATTCAAATACCATGAAACTTTTATTTATAGCTTTTTAACTTAATAACTCACATTCATGGAAATTTTGAGCCAAAAATTCGTCCAAAAACTTAAGATATGGCTCTAGCCATTACTATCAATAAAATAACTCACTTATTGCCTTTGAATTACATGTGTTGTCTTCAATGCCATATAACTCCTTCATCTAAACTTGAAATTCATCAAATAATATATATCAAGTATAGCTAAGAAAGTATTCCCTCCAACTCCAATTGCCGATCTTTCATTGGACTCTGTATACATATGTTATACTTCAAAGAGTGATAGTAGGTAAAAATTTGATACCTTAACTTTGAATATCTATATCTCCTGTACAAAAACTCAAAATCACATAAATTCTTCACTCAAATTATACATAAAATCTTGAACTTGCTGATTCTAACCTCTAAAGCTCAAATTTCTTCGAAAAAAAAACCCTAATTCCTAATAAGGCCTCAAACAGCCTCCTTGAAGCCCATTAAGCATGGCCTTTCACCAATAGGAATGAAGATTTTTATTCCTTGCCTTCATCCAACCATGCCTTGCTTTCATCTCTCTCAATTAGTCTCTCAATATTTTAGACTTTCATCTTTAGACTCCAATCTTTCCTTCAGTTTTATACTAAATATCTAAATCCTACATAATATAAATACTATAATCAAAATAGATAAATCTCCAAATAAATTTTTCTATATCAATTCTTTTTAAATTTATTTACTTACTACTCTAATTTATATCAAGACCTACAAACATATTATATATCTTAATTAATTTTTATATACTATAAGCTTTTATAGTATAACATCGTTAGTCTTTTTTATTTACTTATTAGCACGAGGATGATATATACTGGTTTTTTGATGCTTGATCTCGTATGTGTTTATCAAAGCTGCTATGGTAGCATTTATGAAATAGGTATTGTAATCGCTAATCAATTCTTTTAGACATCTAAATCGAGTTATAATATTCTCGTATAAAAAAATAGCCACCATATTGGCATTAGTATTGCGGATAGCAATAGCCTCTGTCTATTTTGTTTTAAAGTCTGTGGCGACTAAAATATACTATTTTTGGCTAGATTTTGATGCTGATATAATAGAACCAATAAAATCAATATCTTATTTTTCTAACAGTGCTTGTGCCAAGATTGATACTAACAGCATCATTGAAGTGCTTGTGAGTCGACCAATTCATTGACAAGGATCACAACAATAAATAAATTAGTGTGCATTAAAAAATATTATAGGCCATCAATATCCGGCCATTACAGCCTTCCAAGCAGTATTGTCTATTGCAAAATGACCACCACAATTATCCAAATGGCAACCTTTTTGTATCGACTGTACTTCACTTGGAAAGATACATTATCTTAAAATGCCATCTTTACCTTGTTTATACAAAGCATCACAAATCATCATGTACAATGCATTCTTCAGAATGAATTACTTCTTAAGCTTGTTGATGAAAGTCGGTAGAAAGGTGTAGAAGGTCAAAAACTGAATGATTTCACTATATTTGGGAGAAATCACATCCACTACAAATAATTCAGTATCGAGAAGAGTATTAGGAATAGGCTCGTTGCCAAAAATATTAGACAATTGGGATAAATGATCAATATTTGTATGGTTCTCTTCAAATCATACGACAATCATAAAATTGAACTCTTATAGGAGTAATATCCATTGGACAATGTGCGCACTCAATTGAGGCTTATTAATCATGTATTTGAGGGCATTATGATCCTTATAAAATAAAAACATATATCCAAAAAAATATTGTCGAAATTTTTGAACCAAGTATATCATATCTAATGCTTTTCATTCAGTAGTAGTGTAATTGTATTTAGCAGCCACCAATTGTCGATTAGCATAAAAGATAGGATGATCTAGATCCTTATCATCTTTTTGACTTAGCACAGATTCAATAGTCACATTGGATGCATCAACATACACATGAAAGGACTCCATCTAATGAGAGGTCACTAATATTGGTACAGAGATCAATTTTGACTTCAATGCTTCAAAGGCCACAATACACTCCATGTTTCAGATGGGACTAGTTTCAACTAACAGAGGTTTCTTCAGTAAGTTTGTTAAAGGTTGAAAAATAACTGCAAATGAATAAATAAATTGTCAATAATAACTAATATGGCCAACAAACCCTCGAACACCAAAGACTGTCTTTGGTGTGGGTAAGTTCATTATATGCTTCACTTTGTTAGGATCCATAGCAATACCACGGCTTGAGACAATATGTCCCAATAATTTTCTTGATGAAACACTAAATTGATACTTATTTGAATTCAATAATATTCTAAATTTAGTGCATTGAGCTAAATATTTACCTAGACAATTAAGATGAGCTTGTTTTGTACTAAATAGATAAAAGTCATCTAAAAAGATTTCTATAAATATTCGAAGATAGTCTTGGAAGGCTTGAGCCATCACTCTCTGAAATGTGGCTAGGGCTTTACATAATCCAAAAGGCATTATGTGATAAGCAAATGTACCTCAATTTGTAGTAAAAGTCAGCTTGAATTGGTCTTCCATTGCAATTTGAACTTGATTGTACTCAAAAAAATCATTTAGGAACAAATAACATTTGTGACTTTCTATAGCGTCCAAAATACTATTTGTGAAAGGCAATGGAAAGTAATCTTTTTTGGTGGCTGTATTAAGTTTTTAAAAATCTTGACAAAATTGGATTTTTTCATTCTTGTTTGGCACCATCACGATTGAAGAAATCCACTCACTATTTGATATTGGATAAATAAAACCAACCGCAAGAAGCTTGTCAAATTCCTCCTTCACCATGAGGAAATATTTATGATTAAGGCAATGTTGCCTCTATCGTACCGATTTAGTGTTCTTTCTTAAAATGATACGATGTTCACAAACTTCAATGGAGATACTTTTTAAATCATCATAAGTCTAAGTAAAAGCAAATTTATGATGCAAGAAAAATTCTATCCAGTAGGTCAAGTCATGCTCCTTAATACCTTCGTAGATCTTAAATGTCCGAGGTATTGCAGTGGTCGCCAAGTTGATAGTTTGACATAAAGGTGCAATTGCAATGTTTTGTTTCAATCCCCGTATTGATTTAAAATCAGTCGGTAAGTCCAACATGTGTAAAGTACTGAATCCTATATTCAGAGTAGTAACATGGTGCACACCATACTTGGTCATCCAATCAATACTAACATAATCAAAGTTTTTAGAATCCGTCAAATATATCAAGTACTCCTCCAAACCTCTACATTGGTACACCACTCTAAGATGTTGTGCTGCCTCTATGGGTGCCTTCATAATTGATGCTATTATATCATTATCGAAGCTAAGCTCATTGTCAAACATCAATTCAGATGTTGGCAATTGAGACTCTCCATGATAGTATATTAGATATATTTGTAATACCATTTTGTCTCTATCCTTGCCAATTGTCAAAGTACCCCATCCTCAATCATTCTTGGCCTTTGCTTGATAAAGCCAAGATCATTCCAATAAAATTAGATTTGATAAAGTCAAATATTCTAACCGAAAGATAATATAGTCGATTTCATATATAATACCGATAATTATAGTTTAAATACTCCATAAAATATCCATTGGTTTAATCTGACTATGATTTATCATCCAAAATATCAATGTCGTGGATACTAAGTGTTTTAAATCTAAAACATCCATTATATCAGCATTCATTGAATTGACGATGGAACCACCATCCACTTAAATACCTAAGATCATAACATTATCAATCGAAACATCGATGGTTGATGCACTTGGATTAGAGTTCAAACTGACTTCACAAACTTCCTTATTACGTTGCTTATGCCATATTATTGATGAATTCAATGTAGAATGGCACTCTGGTGCAATCGCTAGGAGTTGCTTCATAGAAATAGAAGGCCAAATAGCATTCAGATCTTTCAAAATATCATAGGATTCCATATTTAGGATAATTTCTAATGCTCTCTTTCTTTTCATTGGTTTGAATTTAACTTCGTGAGGTAAGATATTCTTCTGCCTTAGACTCAAAATTGAAACAATAGTTGGAGCTTCCTTGGAATTTCTACCCTTGAGAGAATCTTTCAATAGATATGACATTTTTTGAAACTACGTACAAAACGAAACTTCTTCAAATAGAATCGAAGCCTCTATAATTGGGATCTCATTGGATTGCACAACCAAATCAGGTCTCATATTGAGTGAAAGGCTTGTAATACAACCTCGATTGGATGGACCCATAATTAGATTAAATTGGTCTTTCATATCAAGATCACCCAAATGTTGAATTGGTCCTTTCTCCTTTTGTTGACTCATCGTAAGAACAACTTGAACACATTCCACCTGATTTATTAGAGAATCTTGAGGACCTTGATTTATCTCCTCAATCTTTTTTTGGCTTTGGATCTACTGATCTCGATTATTGAAATTGAACAGAGCATTATATTGCTAATACGTATGTCCCAATTACTTACAATTCCTACAAACTGGCATATAATCATCACTAGCTCTAAAATTGAGACATTCACTGGCCTAATGACCAATTTATTTGAAACAGAAATAACGAAGTGGTCTTCTTGCACCTCCATTAGGCATATTGGGTGTCTCTACAAGTGTATACTTACTAAGCTATTTTTATATAGGATTAGAAAATGATCTTAATTTTCTTGTTGGTACAGAAGAAATTTGGTTCAATGGCGTTGATGGAACATATTGTTGATACCTCTGCTTCTCCTTATCATAGTTCTTGGAATTTAATGCAGACCCTTGATTAAAATTGGAACTTAGAAAGTTATTGAATCTTCGATTTTGTTGATTAGATCGATTTCCATTCCATCCAAATGTATTTTCTATTTAAACTTGATTGATATTCCACTGAGTTGGCGAGATCATGGTCTGATTACTGAATTATTATTGCCTTTGTTAATTCCAATAATTAGCTATTAAGTGCTTTCTTCCACCAAATGTACATTGATCCATCATTTGTGAGGGTAAAGGGCATTCTGTTACCAAATGACTATGGCCCTTACAATTATTGCATCATACATTGGTCCTAGTATTAGTAGGCTTTTGCCTCTTCTCCTTATCTTTGGCCATATTGATGGCCATTTCTTCTATTTTCTTTGTCAAGTTCAATAACAAGGTTTCATTGGAATCTTTTAGGACTGGTTTTGTTGATATCTTTATTGCAATTAACGCTTGTTGTTGATACAAAAAATATGGAGCATACGTTGTTGTCGCGTTCAGTGGTATAGCTTACAATGGGGTAACATTAATTAGTCCCTGAATATTAGTACTGGAATTGGCCACTATTTCTAACATGTGTGGATAACTATCTACTGATTTGTTCTAAGTCAGATTTTGATATTTGACTTGAACTGGAATTATCGTGGCTCCCATAGTTAAAAACTGATCATAATGGCATTCCTTCCAAATCTTAGTTCTAGTAAGAGATGCAGACATTGTAACAGGTTGAGCTTCCTTTACAAACATTTTTAGCTCTAGTAGGTGCGAACCATTGATTAATATGGATAAGATAAATGCCTCCAGCATTTAGTAATTCAGCCACTTACTGAGTATATTAGCTACCCAGCCATAGTACGATGCTATCGCTTTCTTTAGGATCATCTTGCTGTTCATTAACCTCTCTCAAAGGCAATCCTCAAAACCAATTGGCCAAAAATGGGTTAAAAATATATTCTTCAATGCTTTCCAATTTGAAAATTGATCCACTAGTTGGCAGTTGTACCATTCAAACGCCGTATTCTTTAAGGTTGCTAGTAACCATTATAACCAAATATCTTTGGTTCTTCTATTATTGGCTATATATGCCATCAGAAACTGAGACAAATGTTGATCGAGATCCGCACCTGGAAAGTCCCTAAAAAGAGGTAATGGAGCCATGCTCATTGTACGATCACTTAAGTCAACCATTTATATTGCTATTGGAACTGCTAGACCACCTGTCGTTATTGAAGAGAATAATGTACTACTTAATCTTTTGTTAAAATAATCAACGCCTTTTTCAATTATTTATTCTAAATTTTTAAGTTTCTTCAATTTACTATTATTATCTCCAAATAAATTATTCGATCAAATTGGAGATGAAAATGATGGATTTTGAAATACACTGAATTGGCTTTTATTGACCAATAATTTATGCCACTCTATAGAATCAGTATTGATGGAATTGACAGCTTTTTTTATTGAAAACGTATCCAATGGAATATCCAATTCTTTTGTAATACCCCCACTCATAGTTAATGGCCTCAAGCAAAATACTAAACTATTCACCAAATTTTTGGTGAGTACTCTTGGTAATTTTTCTAATGCTATATACTTCTGAAATATTAAATGTCGATCAGCTTTTGGATATACTCGAATATGTCGACAGGTATGCAACTATGGTTTAATCCAACTTTGTCGATGATTCCTTTTTAACTTTCATTCTTGCTCGTTATGTAACAAATTTCTTGTAATTTCTCTATTCTTTCTTTTGAATGCTGTATTCTCTTTACTGTTAAGTTTTTATTCTTAATAACTATACTCTTTCATTATATTCTATTGAGTCAGCTTCTTATTTCTTATCTATTCATTTGGCAGTTAAATCCTAACACTCAATTCTATTGTCAATCTCTTGCAGTGGTATCAAAATATAATTACCTTTTTATTTATTCTACAAATTCTTTTTAGAATAAATTTGTAGAGGGAGATTCAAACGTAGGAAAAGATTAAATGCATGAGTTCTTGTAATTGCTCGTTTTACTTATTCCAAACTAATCTAATAGAAATAAACCCATATAGGGGGATTCGAATACGGGAAAAGACCATGTATATGAGCTCCAATTGTTAGGATCATGCAATTAACTACTACTATTGAATGCTTACTGTAGAATAGATATTAATTATTTTTGAAAGATATTGGTAAAATATATTAATAGTCCATATAATAGAAAATTCAAGAGGACGGATGAGTGATTTAGTTCTTAAAAGTGATTAATTATAGAATTATGGTTAGAATCTAGAGAATCAGGAGAAAGTATATAGGAATTGTAGAAGTTAATTAAGGTGCTAGACTATGAGAGTTGTAAGCCGAGGGCCAGATTGTGAGACTCATAAGTCGAGGGCCAGACTTTGAGAGTCATAAGTCGAAGGCCAGACTGTGATAGTCATGAGCCGAGGGCCATCGCTGTAATAGTGTGAGCCAGGGTAAGCTTGGTGCTACCTCTTTTCTTTTATTTGTTATTTTCTTTGAATAAGAGGATTGAGAGTTTCTAAATATTATGAAGTGAATTATGGAATAGAAATGTGATTGGTATTATTTGAGAAGAAGAAAGATTGAATGCTGAAATCTGATTGTAGTTCAGCAGAGAGAATGAGTCTGTGTTTGTGTAAAACATTGTAATATGAATGGCAATTCTATGTGAAGAATTCCAGTGATTAGAATGAGGATATTTGTGTACTGAAAGTTGTGAGGGCCCAGTATTACAGTTGTAGATTATGAAGGTGAATATATTGGTAGAAATAGCAGTTATTGGTATGACTGAATTACTGTAAAAAAGAGATCGATAAGGTGAAGGAGGAGATTATAGTTTCCTTGTGTGTTCAGATATTAGAAATAGAGACGATACATTCAAGAGGTAATTGATTGTATGATCCTAACGTGAACGCTTAAGCAACTAGTCATTCCCTGTGTTCGAATCCCCCTATACGGATTTATTCTGGGAGGTTTCTTTCGGAATAAGTAAAACGAGCAATCACATTTTGGCATCGCTACTAAGAAGTAATAATAGCTTTGAGTGTTAGGAATTAATTATCAAACGTGTAAAAAAATTGGTAATGGAAGATAATTTCAATAGTGTTTGAAGCAAAATTATGATTAATAAGAATGAAAGCATTGCATCGAGGAAAATAAATCACTTGAAAGAAAGATAGGGAAGAGCACAAGGAAGGAACTTGCTTAGAGAGGAGCAAGAACGTAATCTTAAAAGGAAGCATCGACAGAACTGGATTAAACCATGGTTGCAAGCTTGTCAGCGCATCCAAATATATCAAGAACCGGACAGACTGTTAATTTTGTAGTCATATGTATCGTTAGAAAAACTACTAAGAATACTCGCGAGAAATTTTGTTAACATTCTAGTAGAAATCTTGAGGTCGTTAAATGAAAGAGAAGGAGGCGTAGAAGAATTTGGTACTCTATTGGATATTTTTCCAATAGGAGGTACCACTGAAACGAGCAATAGTGGCTCTTCAGATTGACACAAATTGGTCGCCAATAAAGATAACTATATTTTATTTTAAAATCTGACGTTTTCACCTGTAATTCAACCAATAAAATTAATTACAAAAAATAACAGTAAATCGAGGAGCATTGAGAGCTCAAAAATTAGAATAAGAAAAAGCAGAGATTATTTTAAAACAAAGTTTAGCGAAATAAGAAATTTAATGGCGTCAGAAGGACCAGCCATTCCAATTGCAATACAAATGGATGGAGTAGGCGATCGTACGACTAGTGTCGTGCCACTACCTACTTTTCGGAGATTTTCGGCTGCAGATCTCGATGTAAATTTGTCTCAGTTTCTTACGGCATGTATAGCTAATAATGGTAGAACTGAAGATATTTGGTTTCGATGGCTGCCAGCGACCTTAAAAGCTACGGCATTTGAATGGTACAACCGCCAACCAGTGGAGCAATTTCCGAATTGGGAAGCATTGAAGAATTCATTTTTATCTCATTTTCGGCTCATTGGTTTTGAGGACTGCCTTCAAGAGAGGTTAATGAACAGTAAAATGATCCTAGAAGAGGCGATGGAATCGTACTATGGCCGAGTGGCTAATATACTCAGTAAGTGGATGAATCACCAAAATGTCGGAGGTAATTATCTTATCCATATTATTCAATGGTTTAGACCCATCAGAGCTAAAAATGTTTGTAAAGGAAGCTCAACTCATTACGGTGGCTGCGTCCCTTAATAGAGCCAAGGTTTAGAAGGAATGCCATTATGATCAGTTTTTAAGTGCGGGAGCCACGATGATTCCAATTCAAGGTAGATATCAAAATTTGACTTGAAACAAATCAGTGGGTAGTTATCCATGGATGTTAGAAACAAGGTCCAATTCCAATACCAATATTCAGGGGCCAGTTAATGTCACCCCATTGCAAGCTATACCACCGAACGTGACAACAAAGTATGCTCCATATTTTCCATATCAACAACAAGTATTAACTACAATAGAGATACCAATAATGCCAGCCCTAAAAGATTCCAATGAAACCTTGTTATTGAATTTGACGAAGAAAATGGAGGAAATGGCCATCAATATGGCCAAAGATAAAGAAAAGAGGTAAAAGCCTACTAATACTAGGACCAATGTATGGTGCAGTAATTGTAAGGGCCACGATCATTCTATAACAAAATGCCCCTCACCTTCACAAATAATGAGTCAATGTACATTTTACGGAGGAAAGCACCTAACAGCAAATTGTTGGAATTGGCAAAGACAACAACAACAATTTAGTAATCAGACCATGATCCCACCAACTCAATGGAACGTCAATCAAGTGCAAACGGGAAATACATTTGGATAGAATGGAAATCAATTTAATCGTCAAAATTGAGCATTTAATAACTTTCAAAGTTTTAATTTTAATCAGTGGTCTGCATTGAACCCCCAGAACTACGATAAGGAGCAATAGAGATATCAACAATATGCTCCACTTACATCATTAAACCAAGTTCCCTCAGTTTCAACGAGACAACCAGGATCATTTTCTAATCTTACATAGAACAAGCTTAGTAGGTATATACCTGTAGAGGCATCCAATATGCCTGATGGCGGTGCAAGAAGACCACTTTGTTGTTTTTACTATAGACAGATTGATCATTATGCTAATGAATGTCCCAATCCCAGAGCCAGTGATGATTGTGCACCAGTTTGTGGGAATTGCAAGCAATCGGGGCATACGTATCAGCAATGTAATGCTCCATTCAATGCCAATAATCGAAATTAATAAATCCAAAGCCAAGAAAAATTTGAGGAGATAAATCGAGGTCCTGAAGATTCTGTGGTAAATCGGGTAGAATGTGACTAAGTCATTCTTATCCGGAGTCAGTAAAAGGAAAAAGGACAAATTCAACATTTGGGTAATCCCGATGTAAAAGACCAATTTGACCCAAATAGAGGACCATCCAATCTAGGTCCTGTTACGGGCTTCGTACCTAGTATGAGACCTGACTCGGTGGCACAACTCAATGAGGTCCCAATTACAGAGGCTTCGGTTCTATTCCAAGCAATTCTGATATCTACATAGTTCTGAGAAACGTCCTATCTGTTGAAAGATCCTCTCGAGGGCGGGAATTCTTAAGAAGCCTCGGCTGTTGTTCCAATTTCGAGTCTAAGGCAGAAGAATATCTTACCTCACGGAGTAAAATCAAAACCAATGAAATGCAAAAGAGCATTGGGAATTACTCTCAATATGGAACCCTATGACATTCTAAAGGATTTGGATGTTATTCAACCTTCAATTACAATGAAGCAACTTTTGGCTGTAGCAACGAAATGTCGATCTACATTGAATTCAATGTTAATACGACAAAGATCCTGCACTAAAGAAATTCATGAAGTTAGCTCAATCCTAGATCCGGGAGCACCAACAATCGATGTATCAATCGATGGTATTTTAATTCCAATGGTACAAGTTGATGGTGGCTCCAGTGTGAATTTAATGAACGTGGATACAATGGAGGACTTGGATCTGAAGCAATTGCTACCTACGATATTGATCTTATGAATGGTAGATCATAGTTGGGTAAAGCCAATGGGAATCTTATGCAATATTACCACTGTAATTATGGGATTGACATACAAAATCGATTATATTGTATTCCGATTACAAAGTTCTATGTTATCATATCCCATTTTATTGGGCAGACCTTGGCTTTATCAAGCCAAAGCTAAGAATAATTGGGGCCGAGGTACATTGACAATTGGAAAAACTCAAGACCAGATTGTTCTACAGATGTATCCGATACAATATCATAGAGAATCTCAATTGCCACAATCAAAATTTACATCGGACAACTTGAGCCAATCGATTGAAGCAGATGACGATGCTATAGGTTCATCGTAATTTGGGATAAGATAAAACACTTCAATAGCAAAGGCAAGAGTCTATCAATGTGGAAGTCTCGGCAAATATTTACTGCATTAGAAGGATGCGACTAACTCGGATCATACTATTGCCGAATGGATGAACAATCCCGCAATCAATAGAGTCAGCATATTGGAACCAGATTTGAGTGGTTTTTATATGTCGGATAATACAAGATATTCAAATCAGAAGAAGATAATTAAATCAAAGGGTGTTTAAGACCCTATGTGTCAATCTATTAACCTGGGCACCAAAAAAATGCCATAGCTAATTAAAATATATGCTGATATTATCGGTACAAAATTGGATGGTTAAAATCAGTTTTTCGTCCATCACAAATCTGCCTTTGCGTAGTCATATGTGGATTTGAAAGAGATTCCAGTTGATGTGTGTGAGCATCAGATTATTTTAGAGGAGGATATTATGCGAGTTTGTCAAAGACAACACCAGCTTAACCCAAAATATTTCCTTTTAGTGAAAGAAGAATTGGATAAACTTCTCGACATGGATTTTATTTATTCTATTCTGCATAGTACATGGGTGTCATCAATTGTGATGGTATCGAAGAAGAATGGAAAAATTAGGATATGTCAAGATTTTTGAAAGTTAAATGTGGCCACCAAGAAAGATTACTTTTCATTACCTTTCACAGACAGTACGTGTAACATATTGTCATTATCACCAAGTAATAAAAGAATAGGAGTGGAGCACCAGTTAAAGTCATTCTATGGTATTATTTTGAGTTGGCTGGAGTGCCATTTTTTTGTATTTCTTGTATTTTCGAGAGTAGTAGTTTCAGTTAAGACATAACAGTGAGGAACTGGTCGTAAGTGTCGATTGAAGATGTTTGCAGAATGGATGAGCAGCAACAATAATTGGAACTTCGAGATGTCCAGATCTTGAAATTGGGAGCTCAAGTCCGTGAACTGGGCGAGTACAATGAAGACCTTTGAGTTCAATTGAGGCAAGAGTCTATGGAAGGATTGGAGGAAGAAGAAAATTTGCAGTTGGAACCGGAATCGGTGGAACCAATAACAGATACTATGGCAAATCATTAATTAGATAGGCCAGAGGGATCGCAATTTTTGTGGAGATTTGTTAGATAATTTTTAGATAGGTATGAATTGAATATTTATGAGGACGTTGCACAGATAGGAGTGGAGCTATGTAAAATAGATATTAATTCATTTTTGAAAGATATTGGTAAAATATATTAATAGTTCATATAATAAGAAATTCAGGAGAACGAATGAGTGATTTAGTTCTTAAAAGTGGTTAATTATAGAATTACAATTATAATTTGGAGAATCAAGGAAAAATATATAAGAGTTGTAGAAGTTAATTAAGTTACCAGACTGTGAGAGTCGTAAGCTAAGGGCCAGACTGTGAGAGGCGTAAGCCGAGGGCCACACTATGAGAGTCGTAAGTCGAGGGCCAGACTGTGATAGTCATGAGCCGAGGGCCATCGTTGTGATAGTGTGAGCCGTGGTAAGCTTAGTGCTACCTCTTTTCTTTTGTTTGTTATTTTCTTTGAATAAGAGGATTGAAAATTTCTGAATATTGTGAAGTGAATTATGGAATAGAAATTCTATTGGTATTATTTAAAATGAAGAAAGATTGAATGCTGAAATCTGATTGTAGTTCAGCAGAGAGAATGAGTCTGTGTTTGTGTGAAACACTGTAATATAAATGGCAGTTCTGTGTGAAGACTTCCAATGATTAGAACGAAGGTAATTGTGTCCTGAAAGCTGTGAGGGCACAGTATTACAGTTAGAGATTACAAGGGTGAATATATTGATAGAAATAGCAGTTATTGGTATGACTGAATTGCTATAAGGAAGAAACTGATAAGGTGAAGGAAGAGATTATAGTTTCTTTGTATGTTCAGATATTGGAAATAGAGACGATATATTTAAGAGATAATTGATTGTGTGACCCTAACGTGAATGCTTAAGCAACTAGTCATTCCTCGTGTTCGAATCTCTCTATACAGATTTATTCTGGGAGGTTTCTTTTAGATTAAGTAAAACGAGCAATCACACTTACCATACCAAAGAACACTTAACTTTTCCTCCAATTGTCCACTCTCTCATAATAATACGGTAACAATCATGACATCGATTTCAGTACCCTGTGTAATTCATGAACACACAAGCATATCCTAAACCCTGGAACGACCAACTTCTAATCCACAGAATTTGATCAAGATAATTCCTTCGATTATAATTCCTCTCCACTGAACTTACAACCTTGTGATAAACAGTGACTGGAAACTTCCATACATCCTTAATCTTTCACAATAATTGATAAGTAGTGATCCATAAACAACTTTGTAAATCAAACATTGATTCATTAAATCGATCCTCTTCACTAGAATCAACATTAATACAAAAGAAACAAGAAAACTAAGAAGAAAAGATAGCACTAAGCTTATCACGGCTCACAACTATCACAGCGATGGCATTTTCTTCCCCTCTCTCATCCTCCTTATACTACTCCGAGATACCAATTCCTATACTACAAATGATAACTACTTTTCCTGACTATTCATCCATTCTACCTGTTGAACCACCTTTTCAGCAGTTATCTATTCCTGTTTATACTATACACTAGGTATCTATATTCTAAAAATAACTACTTATTCTACAGTTCTACTTGTTAGGATCACACAATTAACTATATTCCAAACCACTGAAAATACCAAGAAATACCACAATATTTTCCACTTCTTAATAATACTATGCTATCACTGATAACAATAATGTGTAATCCTGCACTATCCTAAAAGATAGTACATAATCATTCCATAATCCAAACACTGGAATCTTTTACCACTAATTGTCCTTCTCAATACACTTCTTCACAAAATTCCAGACTCTACAAACTCCTTCACAAAATTCCAGACTCTACAAACTCTTTTACATGAATCACTCTCAATTTCTAATACTCAATGTATTATAATCCTTCCATTCATATCCATTCATCACAAATATTTTCAATTATTCTCTTTCAATTCACCACTCTATAATTCAACATTTAATAAATCAAATTCTTTTTTTGACAATATCGAATCTCTTTTCATTCCAAAATATTACTTCATATTTTTGAAAAACTATCTATAATTCTTCTTCTACAAAGAAAAAAAAATCCAAAAAATAAATAAAGAAAGAAGTAGCACCAAGCTTACCCTGGCTCATGACTATCACAGTCTAGCCTTTAAACTAACTTCTATAATTCCTTTATATTTTTCCCTGATTTTCTAGATTCTAACCATAATTTTATAATTAATTACTTTTAATAACTAATTCAATCATCTGTCCTCTTGAATTACCTATTCTATGGACTATTAATATATTTTATCAATATCTTTCAAAAATAAATTAATATCTATTCTACACTTTTAGAAAAGATTCCTAGAAGCTTTATAAATATTGCTTTGACTTTACATGTGTTTGTAGTTGATTGGTAGGTTAGAAACTTGTTCAATAAGTCAACCACGTATTGATAGCTTGTAAAATAAGCTAACTATGTGGTGCACATATAGAAAACTTGTCTTACAAGTTAACTTTAGTTTATAATAATAAAATTTATTATTTATATAATAAAATTTAGTTTATAATAATAATTTTTTAAAAAAAAAACAAATAATCTTGATACTATAACAAAACAATCATATTTTATTGGCAATATAAAATTAAAAATATTCTTTGAAATAGAAATCTCTACTGATCTTTTATTGTTCATAAGCTTTATTTTATTGTGTCTTCATTGCTGCATGTAGCTTTGATTAATAATTTGTCAAATCATTTGCTATAAGATTATTGATTTTTAAATAATCAAAAATATTAAATTTTAGATGAAAATCATAACTAATATGAAAGGTGATTATTAAGTAGAAGAATGTGCCATATTATTATAGATAAATTTAGCCAATAGCAAAAAAGTTATTTAATCATCTAAATAATAATTAATAATATATTTCAAATACTATTCCAATATTTTATTGATACATTTTTTTTGTCTATTAGTTTAAAGACAAAAAATTAAATAAGATTTAATGTCTACTTTCAATATTTTAAAAATATTTCTTTAAAATCTTAATATAATTTTTTTTATGTCACATATTATTTTTTAGCAATCCATAATAGCAATAAATATTGTCAAAAAAAGACTAGTTTTTTTTTTAAATTATAATAGTTTTTATTCATAATAAAAAATATATCATTTTAACAAAAAAAATCTATAATAAAAAATATAGAGTCATAAGAATTTAAGATTAAAATATCTATAATAGTTTCTATAGAAATAAATGACCATAACTATTTTAGTATAAGTAGTAGTTGAAAAATTTCATAAGATCAATGACAAGGAATTTTTTTATCTTAAAATAATAACACATGATTGTACAAGTCTTTAATTGTATTTTTCATTTTATGCAATCAAATTTTTTTTGAATTATCTCCAAAGTCTTATTCTATTTAAAATGTCTTCGAGCTAAAAAATTGTAATGAATATAAAGAGCACATAGTTGTACTTCATTTTTTTGGAACATCTAAATATTTCTTGAAATAAAAAAGTATTATGAGATTTAAAAGAATTATAATAAATATCATACAAAAAAAGATATAAATATATAATTGATTGAACTTGATTAAAGAATTTTGAACCAAAAAATAATGTTACTATCAATGTTCAAAGAAGAAATTGCTCTAGCTTTAAAAGAATTCTTTATTACCAATTAAAATCCATATCTCCTTTCTTTAGAACTAAATAAAAATATCTCAAAAGGTCATCTAATAAACTTTGTTATTTTTTTAGCCAAAAAATAATATTAAATAGAAATATTAATAAAAACAATCTCTAAAAAGCTTGGAATAAATTCAAAGTATGTAATGATATAGAATACTTGAAATTCTTATGATTTGTATAAATAATTATTAAACTAAGTGTATTTTAAGTAATGGCTCTATTTTTGAAATCAATCTATAATTATAAGAAGTTCTTTATTGTGGATCTCATAGTTGATCTTGATTTCTATTATTTTTTTTAAATAAAAAACTATAAAATAAAATTTATTATTTTTTCATATTTATAGCAATACTATACCAAAAGCAAAGTTTGATGTATTTTTTCCATAAAAAATGGCTTAAATAATTTAATTTAATAAAAAATTAGAGCTATAATAAAAAATTATCTTCAAAACTTAAAATATTATTTTAGCTTCAAATTTTAAAATATTTCTTTAAAATTTCTTAAATGAATTCTAAATAAATTAAAAATAAAATTTAAAAATTTCTTTAATTATTTTACAATTTTAAAAATAATTTTAAAGAGTGTATTTTTTGCATAAATAATTAAATAGACATAAATTTATTTTTTATGTATCTTTTACTTATTAATTAAAATATTTAGATTTTTTTTTATAATTAATACATGTAGATAGAATCCCAATGTAGACATTGGTCTTAATAACTAAATATCAATACTCATTAATAAGCAAAAAGACTGAATCAGCTAAGATAATTGCCTCTAAAACTTATTAAGACTTTATTTTTATGATTTTTTTCTAATAATATCATTATTACTTAGAAATCCTTTTAAATTCTAAAAAATACTTATATAATCAAAGAGATTCTTTAATCTTAATATTTTTATATATATAAATAATTAAAATTATACTTTTAAAAATTATACTAATTAAAATCTATTGATAAGATTTACGTGTATAGTCTTATGCTTTTAAATTTTTATAACATGCAATAAAGATTATATTTTAGTTTTATATTTTTTTAGAATAGATAATTTTTTTGATTAAATAATAAATAATAAAATTATTTATTAGATATTAAAAATCAGCTAAAATATTTGTCAATTTTAAAGACATGGCATTATATTTAAAATTTCCATATATTTTTTTAATATAGCATTCTATTTATTTCTTTTTTTAATGCATATGATATTGTATATTCTTTATAAATCTATTTTAATCTAATTCTTGGCTTAATTTAATTGATTATAAATTCTTGATATTAAAGATAGAAAATACCTATTTTTATTGTAATCTTATTAATTTCTTGATAATAGATATATATCTATAGTTATTTACTGTTTTTCTTTACCAACAAGTTAAAATTTCTTATTGAAGACTTTAAGCAATACATGAATTTTTTTTCCAAGTTTTCATCAATATACTCCTTGAGTGAAGCTAACTTATTTTATAACAAACTATAGATTGATTCAAGTAGCTATTGAGCTTCTCTTCAAAATCAATTTAACAATCATAAAGATAATGCTTTGAAAGAATATTTTTATTTTCTTCTCAAATAAGTCTTAATAATCTTTATATTGAGTTGGAATGCTATTTCAAGTCTTTTTATTATCAAAAATAGATGTAGTATTTATAACAATTTTTTTTATAGCATGCATAAAAGTTCTACCTTGTACAAATAAGGATTTGATTATACTAAGGAATTCAAGACTACAAGAAATCCATTCTGTTTTTAGCCACAATAAATTTAAAATAACTAGGTTAGATAAAGATCTAATAATATCAAATATAATTAAGCTATTATGATTAATTATTGCAATAATTATAGAAATCATATTATAGATAATATATCCAAAAGATAAATTATAAATATTTACAATTTCAACATGCACAAGCTTATTTTTTTTAAATTAAAGATGTATTTTATCTTTTAACAAAATTTTCATCTAAAAAATAATATAAAGCTCCTAAATCTAACTTGGTAGAAGATTTATGATTCTTAGGTTGTAAAAAAACAAGTAGTATAAAATTTTAAAAAAAGTCTTTAAGAAAGGATATAATCTTTGCTATATATTGCATAATATTTCAATTGCACAATCTTTATTATAATTATACAAATTTTTTTCTAACACATTATCTTCTATGATAGCTATAGTTTTTAATCTATAGTTTTTTCATTTTTTTAAACAATATTAAACAAAGTGCTTTAATTCTTCATAATATGAATACAATCCTCTTTATGATATTGAGATTTCTCTTGCTCAGTGAAAGATTTAAAATATATTATATAAGTTGGTATATATTTTACTCTCAAATATATATGTTGAAAAGATGTTGATATTACAATTAACTTATAAAAGTAATAAGATATACTTATATAACTCTTAGATCAAAATTCAAAAATTTGATTGTCATCCTTCATAGAAAAATCAATTGCTAGACTTAATATTTAAGAATTAAATAAATTTAGTATCAATTTCTTTACTTCATATTGCAATAAGTAAAAAAGTTCGTTAATGAGTGCAACATCAATTTCTTCATCTCATATTAAAATCTATAGAAAAATTGATTGATAAGTGGAGTATCATTTTATTTGATATCAATTTCAATTTTTAAAATTATAAATCATATAATAATACTAAACAATTTGTTTCATTCAAAAAATAAAATTTTTAAATTGCAACATAAGTTTCGTTATATTTTCCAAACATAGAATGCATCTTTGTCAAAAATTCTTCCAAATTGTTTAGTAATACATTGCACCATTCATAAAAGATAAAAACCATGATAGAACAAAACCTAAAAGAAAACTTCTAATAAACCTAATCTGTGATTTGAGAATTAGATAACTTTGAAAGTAAAGCTTAATCAAATCATTCATGATTAATAAATTATCAAAACTTTAATCTTTCACTATTAAACTTTTCAAACAAGACAATTCTTTGTTTTTTAATACTTGAGGTATCACTTGAATAATATTTTACTATAAGAAAAATAATATGATTTAGTATAAATATAGATGAAATTACAACCATATCTACATCTTTACCTCCAACTAATCTTATTGTTTCTTGTGGTTGTAAATTGAGTTGATATATTGCATAGATTAATTCTTTTATTTTTTCTTATATTTGTGATAGGACATCATTCATTTCAATAAGCTTTGCAATAATAATACAATAGAAAAAAATATGTTCAATTTTACTTAGGAAAAAAAATATTAAAAATAAAAGAAATTCTAAAAATAATATTAGTTTAAAAGTGGATAATCTACAATCTCTAATATATTTTTTTCTTCTCAAGAAAAAAAAATAATCTACTATTAATAAAAAAAGATAAAGCTTTAATATTATAATGAATAAACATATTTATTTTAATAATTATTTAAATAATATGACTAAATAGAAATAAAAAATAGTAATAAAATTTGATAATCTTATATAGACAAGATTTTTTGAAGTTTCTTAAATGGGTATTTGCTTTTATATATGTTTTCAAGTGGTTCAGAGGTTAAAAACTTGGCTAATAAGTTTGCCATATATTGCACATTTTACTGATTTGTAGTAAAAATTGAACATATGGTGTACATATAAGAAATTTACTTTGGAAATTAGATATGTATCATGCAAGTTAAACATATACTAAATATCCTATAGAATGTCGTCATATAATTTTTAGCTAAATAATATATATAGAGGCAGAAGTGAGGCCTTTTTTTTTTACTCTTGTTAATTCTTTTCTTGCTTCTAATATAGTTTTAAGAGCCTCTATTTTCTTAATCTTTTGAAAAGGCTATTCTAATTTCTTTTTTAATATCCATATTTATTTATTTATTTAAAAAAAATCTTCTCTACTATCGATAGTATCTCATACCAAGACAAAAAGACCATCCTATTAATTGGTAATTGTTGAGGCTTTGTAACTTCCTTCAAATAGAACATTTAGACCACCATTACAAATTGTTCTTACTTTTAATAAAATCATCAAATATTGAAAGTCTCTTCCAAGGTTGTGATACCAAACACATTGCCATCTATTTAAAAAAAGACATGTTGTTCTTGAAGATCTTCATTTTAATTTTGTCATTGTAAAGGTTGTGATAATCACAATGTCTCATCTAGTAAGTCTGCAAATGAAAGATCTTGAGTTGAATCTACTAGTTGTTGATTCTCCATCTTCTTAGTGTCACAAATATATAAAAGCTATAAAAAAAGATAGAAGATAGAATGTTATCTTTTTTTGATCTTATTTCTTTTATAGCAAAGATTTGCTATTTTTTATCTTGATTTTAATATATTTCATTGATGAAAGGCTTCAATCTCTTTTCTATATTTATAAGATTCTTTGATGGCTTCCATGTGCATTCACTAATATCATATCCATGCCAATGAACAAGATATTTCAACCTATTTCAGTACTGCCTTAAATCTAAGACTTCTTCTACTTCAAATTCTTGATTATTATCTACTTCTATAGAAGGAGGTGGCATTTTTCTTCTTCCTAAGATATTCACCGCCACATATGAGCTCTCAATTATACTTTAAAATTTAAATTTTTATTATTTTCCTATTTTATGATAATTAAATATGTTAGATTAGGATTTATATAAATAGAATTTAGTTTTATAGAATTTTTTGGATTAAAATCCTTGATAGTATAAATTATAGCCTAATTCCTTGAATTAGGTTAATTAGAACAAAAGTGATAAGAGTTAGAAAATTAGAATAGTAACTTAGTTAGTTTAATAATTTAGAGATTCTTAGTCATTACTATAAGAGTTGACAAAAAGCCTATGAGTACATCTATAATCATTCACATGATTTAGGAGTTGGAATTATAATTCTCTAAATGATTTAGGGAAGTTAGTAATGATAATTTTGGATTTTCCTCCAAATTTGACAAATCAAGCGACATGGTGGTTCTTCTACTTAATAGGAGTCTTTTTAATGCAATGGTGGCATCGGATTTACCTCGTGGAGTGAAGAAAACAAGATCAGCAACCTCTCCTTCAAAATACAAGAGAAGCAATGAAATTCTCATTTTGAAGAATTTCACAAAAATTGCCAAGATCCTTGTAAGTAAAAACTTCCATGAAAATTATAATTGAGGATGGATTGAGACATAAGAGTAGTCGATCTCAACTTAAAAAGGTGTTTTGAACACAATAGTGAAGTTAGATTTACAAAAAAATGATTTCTTGACCACTTACAAGAGCCATCAGCCTTGGTAACGAGATTTGTTCTTAGATGAATGAAGGCCGTAGATCTAGATTAGGGATCTTAAAAATCAAGGATGAAGATGTAGCCACCCTTCTACGAGACTCTACTCAATTTTATAAGAAAGGCTTGGTTTTCCAAGCCCTCTCTCTCTCTCCTCTTTTGGATGAAGAGCGGAGCTATGCCAAAATTTGGTCAAAATCCGAATCTTAATTTTATTTAGATTTTAATTCTCATTGTGAGCCTTGTGATTGTGTATGTATGGATTTTTTATTGTGAAGGATGGTCATTAAGTTTTAAAATATGATTCATTGAGGTAGATATCTCCTTGGCCTTTCAAATACCCCAAGGATTTTAAGGGCCTTGGATTTTCTTCAATCAGTCACTCAATTTATGTTTTTTCAAAGTAAAATTCTAAATAGTTGTAGCTTTTGTTGTTATCTTTCTAACAAAATAAGACTCGCTTGATTTGGAGTAAGAAGGAATTTTTGGTGAATTTTTGAGTTTGAGGGAGTCGATTGCCTTTACAGTTCAAATCAATCGAGTTTGGAAAGTCATTTCTCAGTGCTTGATAATTGGCTTTATTTAAAATTTTGGGAGCATCAAGCTTTATAAGCTAAGCTCTGAAAGGCACAAGTTTTTTTGAATTTTAAGGCAATCTAAATTTTTAGTGAATTTCTAAGTGAAGAGGGTTGGTCATCACGGCAGTTTGGATCACTCAACTTCAAAGGAGGACTTCTCACGACTCGATCATTAGATTGCAACGAAGATTGTTGGATCAAAAGCGCCTTCAAGTCAGCCTTGCAACAAGCTAAGATTAATTCAAATTGAAGCCGATTACAAATTTTGGCAAATTTTGGAGTAGAAGGGGATCATTGCCTTCAATCCTTACCTGTTGTCAAGGTACCTTTGCTTTCACCTCTTACTTTATTTTTACTATCATCTTCACAGTGACTTGTAAGCTTCATATTTCACTTTTTGGCTAATAAATTTTAATTTTAACTTTTAATCTTTAATATTCTCACTTTAACTTTTAACTTTAACTTTGAAATTAAACTATTAACTTTTAACTTTTTTACTTAACATTTTAATTTTAACTTTTGACTTAACCTTTTAATCTTATTTTTATTTTTTTTTTTTTAACTTAATTTTTAATTTAGCTTTTAATTCAAACTTAAGTTTTTATTCTTATGGTCAATTAATAGTTATTACTATTAATGTCAATAAAAAGCTTAGCTATTTCTTCACCTAAAATAGATTTTATTCATGGTGTAAAATATGACGCCACCAAAAATCTTTTGATTTTAGCTTCAAAGTTTTGCTGTATCCAAAATGTCTAGCTGGTGAAAAATCATCATGAGCTTGATGTATACGTAATTATACCTCATTTCTTAGAATATATAGTCTATCTTTAAAATATAATAGGTTATTCTTGAATTTAAACTTTGAAGTATTATAGGATTTAGAAGAAGCATTCTTGATATCGTGAACAAGAAAATCAAAGGACATACTTGATTAAATTTACTTAACAAAGGTTAAATCAATAGCTAATGTTGATTTTATTACTCAAAGATAAAAATGCTTGAACTTCAAGAAAATCGTTCTTTGTTGATCAAAAGATACATCTTCTTCTTTTGGTACAAGTTAAATACATTTAGTAAGGGCATTTGATAGACCTTATTTTTTAGATTGATAAATAATCTTGAAATTGAATGTAAATAAAGACATGCTCCAATGAGCTTGATGACAATTCAAAACATGTGCTAGCATGAAGTAATTGAGGTTCTTATGATCTGTATACACAGCGACTGGATTTAAGGTGCCTTCTAGATAATGATGTCATTTTTGAAATGAATCCATGATTGCAAGGAGCTCTTTGTCATGGATCTCATAATTAATCTTGGCTACTAAAAATTTTCTAGAATAGAAAACTATTGAGTGAAGGTTTTTATTTATTCCTATGTGTGACAATACGGCACTCATAGCAAAGTCTGATGCATCTATTTCCACAAAAAATGCCTTGGAAAAGTTGATATAATACAAGATTAGTACAAAAATAAACTCCTTCTTTAAAGCATCAAATGATACCTTTGCTTCTTTATTCCACTTAAGTTTATCTTTACAAGTCAAATGTGTAAGTAGAGCTACAATTTGATAAAACTTCTTGATGAAGATTTGGTAGTAATTAGCAAAGTCCAAAAAATATTACTTATCTTGTATTGTTCTTGGTGTCTTCTAATCTATGATAGTTTAGACCTTTTCAAGATCCATGATAAGGCCATTGTTGGAAATAATGTATCTTAAAAAGTCAATTTGAGTAGTATGGAATACACACTTATCCAACTTGGTATATAATCCTACATCTCTAAGTTTCTATAACATGTGACAAAAATAAAGTTCACGGTCTTTTGTATTCTTAGCACAAATTAAGTTGTTGTCTAAATAACAAATGACAAAATCATTTAGAAACTCATGAAAAATATCATTCATAAGATATTCAAAAGTAGTTGATGCATTCATGAATCCAAAAGACATGATATTATATTCAAAATATCCATATCTAATTTGAAAAGTATTCATCTTTTCATCTCATTCTTTGATACAAACTAAGATGTATGCTCCTTGTAGATCTGTTTTGATATAGATCTTTGTTTGATTGAGTTGGTCAAAAAGTCCTAAAATCAAAGGCAAAGGATATCTATTTTTAATAGTGACCTTATTAAGTCCTCGATAATTGTGATTGTTATTTTACTTATTCTACAATTCCTTTCAGAATAAACCTATATAGGAGAATTCAAACACAGGGAAAGACTAAGCGCATAAATTTCACTTGTTAGAGTCACACAATTAACTGTATTCTAAACCACTAAAATACTAAGAAATATTACAATGCTTCTTTTCACTAATAATACTCCTTCATTAACTGATAACCACAATGTCCAATCCTACACTCTCAAAAGACCGCTCAAAACTCAAGAAATTCTATCCAACATCAGGAATAACAAACTCCACTCCAACCAATCTGAATTCACAGAATTCCTTTAATCACAGACTTCTTTTGTCGAAACAGACATACACAACTCTCAATAAACAACAATCATAATCTTCCATCCATAATCAATCTTCCAATAACTTTTCATATAATTCAATCACTAAGTACTCCAATTACATAATCAATAATTCATAAATCAATCTCTGATTTATTCCACAAACTCACTTCTCAGTATTCAAAAACAATCCATTACTCTTCAACAACAAAGAAAACAAAAGAAACAAAGAGGAAACACCAAGCTTAACCTCGGCTCATGACTATCACAGTCTGGCCTCCCGACAAACTTCTACAACTCCTGTATAATTGCTACTAATTTCTAGATTCTAACCGTAATCCTATAACAACTGCTTTTAATAATTGAATCAATCATCTGTCCTCCTAAACTGACTTTTTTATGGACTATTAATCTATTCTACTAATATCTTACAAAAACAAACTAATATCTATTCCACATAGCCCCACTCCTATCTGTGCAGCATCCTTCCAAACATACAATTGATTCCTATCTAAAAACTACTTAACAAAACTCTACAAAATTACTAATTCCTCTAGTCCACATAATTAATCATTTACTGCATTATTGAATGTAGGTTCCATCGATTCTGGTTCTAAATTCAAATTTTCCTCCTCGTCTAAGCCGTCCATCAATTCCTTCCTCAACTGGTTTGATAGATTTTCATTATATTCATCCAATTCATGGACTTGAGCCTCCAATTTTAAGATTTGGACATCACGAAGTTCCAACTGATGCTGCTATTAACTCATCAATTCTGAAACATCTTCAATTGACACTTGTGACTGGCTTGTCACTGTTAACTCTTCCATCAATTTTGTCACCTCAGCTTGTAAAACTTTAATTTTAGACCTCAACTTCTCCATTTCACATCTGGATTGGTTACTCAATGCTTCTTTTTTTTTCGTCAATAACTCTGCCTTGTCTCCTTCTTCCTGCAACTGGCATTTGAGTTTCTTCCATTCCAAATCCTATGTCTTGCGATTCTGGATCAATTTGTCTTGTTGTCCCTCTACAATCCATAAGATATGTTCTTATTCTTTTGTCCAAGATTCATATTGGTGAATCCATTTCCGCTCCAATACTAGCTTGGATTCTTCAATTTTTTTTAACTTCCATTTTTGTTCTTCAATTCCTTGGTTTTGCTCTGATATCACCTTCTTACTGTCCTCTAAATCTTGTTTGCTATTGCCCTCTACATCCAATGCTCGCACCAAATAATGTATTTATGAAATGTGCTTCAATAAAGCATTCTTAAGAGGTATTCCTTCGGGCAATCGACCTTGTGGAAATGCCAATTGATTAATATCCATCAAAATTGGAGTTTCATTCTCTTCCTCTACTGCTAAACAAATTAGAACCCGTTTTGATTCAATAACTGGAACGATCCCTTGTGCCACTGTACGACTTGATTCTCCAATTTTGTATATTACATCCACTGTATTGACATTCTATGCCAACGAATTTCATTCTCTCTGTGAAGGTACTGGCACTGGTATAAGACTTTTCTCTACTCATGTTGTTTGATGCAATGTGTGCATGATCATAACATATACATAATTGAAACAAAGCAAATAAGTAAATTTTTTCAATTTCCACTTGGCTCCTATCTCTACATATATACGAGTAGCTACATATGCTACCTAGTTGAACACCATCCCTTCTAGCACCCCTACCGCTACATATAATAACCATTTGGACATATATGTGGAGTGTCGGTACAATCCTAACTGCCTCACCACAAAACGGAACCATTCCACGAGTTCTGGTGAAATTATCTCAACAGTCTGCCAACCTTGGCTCCTCTTAAAGGCTGACATATCTCCCTTGAAATATCTTCCTGGACTGAAGTCACTTGAGTCATCAGCTTCTATAGCAATTTCTCCAATGGAAAGACACAACACCTTTTCCAAGATTGTTCCATTAATCTCGATAATTTGCCCTTGTACCACACTCGATCAATCCTTCGGGTTATAGTTCGCGATATATTCTTCCACTAATGACACATTAATTGATGGTAAGTGATTTGACAGGTACAAAAATTGGAACAACTATGCATTCTAAAAGTCTTTTATTCTTTTCGGTGTCCAGTAGATATCCAACTTCATCGGCTCTATATTGGTAACGATTATCACAGAAGGTGGTTTTGATGCACGTCTAGCTGTCATATTTTGGCCATTATCCTCTTTGTTTGTAGCTCGCTTTGTACTTTAAATTGCTATGATGCTCCCTCTCTTAAATTCTTAACTAAAACTACTATGCTCGAAAACACAAGAAATAGCAATCTCAAAAAATAACCAAGAATGACAACACAGAATGACTTTTATTTGGTGCCGCACTCCTATTCTCTTACTACTGGTGATCATGACAACATATTACCTATATTGTCCATTTCTCACCTCCGTCCCATCTGACACATTAATAATTACTAACTATCTTTTCAGTCGCCTCTACACCCTAATGCACTTATACCATACTTAGGTCTACTTTGTGTCCATTTGAAGTCACCCTCCAAAAAATGAAAATCCGTCCTAGGTTATATGTATTATATAACTGTAATTAGTTCTCGTTAATGCGGATACTGAAGCGATGGCCCATGAAATCTTTCAATTGAACAGATCCATTAGAAAAACTTTCAATCACCCAATATAGTCCATGCCAACGAATTTGAAATTTTTTTGGAAAATGATTAAACCAGCTATCATACAGTAATATCAAATCATTGGACATAAAAATCTTTAGACGTAGTTTACTATCATAGTAATTCTTCCTCCGTTTTTGAGTTGTTTCCTAGTGGAAAAGAGTTGTAGCCTGTATTTTGTCCAATTCTTCCAATTTTGCCAATCGAGAATGTAATGATTCTTTGTCACTGAGTTGTTCATCGAAGGTAATCCGTAAACTTTGAACCTTCAACTCGATGGATAAAATTACCTCTTGACCATAAACTAATTAAAACGGAGTAGAGTTGGTAGTTACTTTATATGTGGTGCGATATGCCTACAAAGCCGCAAAGAGTTTGGTCTCCCAATCGGTACCTGCCCCCAAAATTATCTTAGTTAAGACCTTACACAAAATTTCGTTGGTCTTTTCCCTTTGCCCATTAGCACGAGGATGAGATGGAGTGGTTTTTTGATGCTTAATCTCATATGTGTTCGTCAAAGTAGCTATGGTAGCATTTAGGAAAAAGATGCCGTGATCGCTAACCAATTTCTTTGGACATCCAAATTGAGTTATAATATTCTCGTATATAAAAGTAGCCACCGTACTGACATTATCATCGTGAGTAGCAATAGCCTCTACCCATTTTGTTACATAGTCTATGGCAACTAAAATATATCACTTTTAGCCAGATTTTGTCACTCGTATGATAGGATCGACAAAATCAATATCCTATTTTTTTAACGGTATCGTATTACGTGCTTTTCAGCTCGAGAACGCTGTCGTGTTGTAACACCACTATACAGTGAAAATAAAAAGAAAGGGGAATTTTATTAATATTCAGTTACCTTGAATATTGGGAGCATCGACCAACTCCAGTGCAAATACTGAGTGGTCAGGTTCAGTCACTCCGTTACAGTCAGCCGGGGCATACTGAAATGCTCCATTCGATTCCAATAACGGGAGTCAGCAGGAAGAGAAGGACCAATTCACACGACGGGTTCGAAGAGCAAATTGGATCCAATTTCGAGAATCCAATCCGGGTACTCTTATCCAATATGAGATCTGAATTGGCCGGTCAACCCAATGCAGTTTAATTACGGGAAATCCAAGTCTTACTACGGATCTTAGCCAATCTGACGCAAGGACAAATTTGATCCAATTACGGGAACATCCAGGTTACTACGGGCATCTTTCCCAATATGAGACTTGAATTGGTCGAGCGACTCAATGTGGTCCCGATTACGGGGTTCGATTCTGTTTCAGGCTGTCTTGTTCTCTGTGCCGTTTCAGGGAACGTTGTTTTCGGTAAATGGATTTCTTAAAGGTAAAAACGGAGGAGAAAGCTCTGACGGCGAGAGCCAATTTCGGATCCAAGTTTGACGGTGGGAGCCAATTCCGGATCTAAGACAGAAGATTGAAGAAATTTAGAAGATAAGGTTAGGGGGGATATAGTTTTGAACGGGGGGGTTTTTTTTTTCTCTGGGAATCGGGGGGAGCTAGTTTTCAAGCTTTTGCAAGGTTACTAGTTCGGTTTTCATTGGAGGTTTTTGAAGATCAAAGGGATTAGAGAGAGGAGCTTCATGCTTCGGGTCGGGGAAGGAAAGACAGAGAATTTGGATTTTTCTTCTTCGTAGAGTTTTGGGAAGGGTGAAGCAATCGCTGCTGAAGTCAGTATTGTAATGGTGAATCGAGATTTTTAATGAAGTGGATTTGAATACTCTTGACTATTTTGTGAAATCGAGTTACGTCTGTGATTGAAGGATTAAAAGGGCGTCTATAGGATTGAGTATGCGGAGTGAATGAAATTTATTGGCTTAATCTAACAAGACAGTCAATGGATACAAGATCGTAAGTACAAAGCGGTATTGAAGATTAACAGTTTGGGTTGTTCGGGATTCTCTGTAATGTCTAGAGACCTACCGGCTGGGGCAAAAAGGACTTCGACAAGCAGTCGAAGAGCATCCGTATAGATTTACGGTACATTGTTGCAGTCGTTTCTATTCGAGTTGTCAAAACTGATAGACTGCTTGACTATCGACGAATCTCCATACTACCTTCTACAGCCAGACGCCCGGCGCATTCTCGAGCAGGAAAGCACGTAATATGACAAAAAGTGGTGAACCCGACGTGAAAGCTTGAGATAGAAGGTATTGGATTTTGGTTGATTTTATCTTTATTTTATGAAAAACGAAAATAAAAATTTGGAAGGATTTTTGGAAGGAGTTTCTGGTGGGGAGTCTTCTAAAGGACAAGATATGCACATGGATCCGTCTATTGCTAGTTTGTTTCAAGCCTTCTCATTGTCAATGCAGCAACAGCAAAGCAATGATCGAAATGAAGCTTTGGCAACCAAAGCATTGCAAGCAATGGTCAATAAAATTGATCAATTTGATGGGAGGAATATTTCAAGGTATTTAAGATGTTATGTTCGTGAAATGGAATTAAATCGGGTTTCTGAGAAGAAAATGGTTGCACTATTTGGACTTGCCACGATACCAGAGATAAGAGACCACATTATATCAATTACGGATCGTTATGGAAATTCATGGGAGGATTCTTTACATGCATTGAAAGACGAATATTTCTTGGAAGATGCTGATCGCATTACTAAGAAGCTGTTTCTGGGATGGATTGAACGGCCCAATAAGAATTTGCAAGCAACAGAGCTACTAAGGAAATTTGAGAGGCAGTACTCTCAATTATCGAAGGTAGAAAAATTGACATTGGAGCTGAACAAAGTTGATCTATTTCTTCAAGCTGCTGATGGAGAATTGCAAGAGAAGTTAGAACCCCTTCTTGAAGACAAAGAAGAAGATGAAGGATTGACAACGAAGTGGAAGAACGTTGAAGATGCGGTGGGGTTGCTTACAAAAAAAGAAAGGAGGAAGGATAGGAGCGATATTCTGAAAACAGTACAAGCACCCAAAGCTCCAGTACGTACAACACCACCAACAATGCCTACAGCTCAACCTTCGACATCCTTGTCAAAGAAAGCAGATATGGGTATGGAAGAAATTATACGAGGAATGCGAGATCTTCAAATCAAATTGGCAAGACTTGAAGAGAATACTTCTATAAACAATTCGAAGAATGTTTCAAAACAAGGATATGTACAAAGATGCATTTGGTGTGATGATGCTTCACACACTAGAAAAGATTGCAATGAATTTAATAATATGATACGGCAGAGAATTATTTGCTGGAAAGATGAGAAGATAGCATTGAAAGATAGGGAGGATCTTCTTCAAACCAATTTTGGCAAGGGAGGAATGAGAGCATCGGTTCAAGATTACTTAAAAGAGCATGAAACAGTAGCACGAGAAAGTGCAAGTTATGGTGCTAGAGTAGATGATGAAATTGGTGGAAGTACGGAAACTAGTGAGTTTTGGGCTTCTGCCGTTTCTACAATGCAAGAAGGGAAATTACCTCAAGAAGCATTATTGAGAACTGCAGCTACAATACGAGGTAGAACAGGTTGGGAGGATCCTGTTGAGTCTCTTTCAGTTCATGCATATATTGCTAAGAGCCAACATGAAGCTTTGATGGAAGAAAAGAGACGAGGAAATTTTGATGATACTAGAGAAGGAAATTCTTCTAAGAGGCAAACTCGAGGAGACAAGGCTCAGGAGGCAGCTTCACAAGAATTGCCTGTAAAGGATACCTCATCATCATTGGAAGGAAAAACAACGGAGACAAAAGATAAGGACAAATCAATTGCTTATAAGCTACTTTCTGACATTGAAGCGGCAACAAATTTGAAAGGGGTGTTAGAAGAACGTATATTAAATGCTAAGGTGGAATTCACATTGAAAGAAGTCTTGGAAATTGTAAAGAAGGAGTTTCATGATATTATCATTGACAGCATTAAGCGAAAGAGGCAATTAATGGGCGAAATTGGAATGAGTCATGCTATTGATGCAAGAATATGTAGAGATGAAGAAGAGGTTGATATTGGTTACAAGCAACCAACAAATGAAAAGAATGGGTATAATCAGCGAGTTCATTTCAAAGATTCTAGTGACAAGGAAATGGAAACTTTGAGCCATTATACTCGAAAGAATTGGGCAAGGGCAACTACTGAGATATTGGTGAAGGTAGAAGATATAGATGAACCAATGGTTGCTTTGGTGGACCATGGTTCTGAAATAAATCTCATGTCTAAAGATCTTTATAAGAAGCAAAAATGGCCAATTGATATGGAACATGGATGGGCAATACGAGCAGCTAATAACACACGGGGCGAATTATATGGAGCTTGTCCAGATGTCAAAATTCGGATTGGGGATGTTGCGACGGAGCAACATTTCTTCGTTTAAGATACAATGTCTTATCCGTTGATTTTAGGACAACCTTATATCATGGCAACACGGATGGAAACAAATGTACTTGACGATGGTTCTGCTTATGCAAGGGTACGGAGCGAAGATGGCAGGAAAGCTGTACAATTTCTAACAATACCTCCTAACCATGAACGGAATCGAGATAGGTTGAGGGAGAAAACATTGCCAAAGATTGTTGAAGGATTTAAGGATTTTGGGGAGGTACCACTATAAAGCGAGATTATGGAGGTACAAAAGAGGAGATACTCTCGCGAGATGAAGGTGCCTTTGATGCGAGTTTTATTGGTATATTGGAGAATGGAAATATTATGTATAAGAAAGTTGATGATTTTAAAAGAAAAGAAAGAAAAAGATTATATAATATTGAAGGACAATTATGCAAGATAGGTGCATTGCAAGATGATGAGAGGATTTTGGGTATTTATGAAGAAAATGGACTGGAAGATTCATTGGAATTGATTACATCTATTGGGTTAGGGGATAATGATAAGATTGTTGAGATTCATTCGAGAGAGGTTTATACCATGCTTGAATCTTTTCAAGCACCAGAAGTCACAGTAGAGACGAGATATAAAACGGCAGATAAGAAGGTAAAGCCTGTTGCCGGACCATTACCAGAGGATTCTAAAGAACAAATGGGAGAAGCATCAAAAGAAGCAAGTTTAAGAGATCCAATGAGTATTGGACATCAGTTTACTGAAGAGACTTTTGAAGAATTGAAGATTGGTTCTGATGGTTCTTTATTGCCGGAGGAAATTACTTGCTTCAAAAAGATGTTGGCTAAACAAGGTAGATCGTTTGCCTTCGAATCTCATGAAATTGGGTGTGTGGATCCAAATATTATAACACCTATGGTTATCTTCACTGTACCGCATGTACCTTGGAATCTAAGACCGATTCCAGTACCGAGGGCACATTTACCTAAATTGGTGGAACTATTGAAAGAAAAGATAAAGATGAAAATATTGGAACCTTCATTTGCGCCGTATTCTAGTCGATGGTTTACGGTACCTAAGAAGAATGGGTCACTATGGTTTATTCAAGATATGCAGCCGGTGAATGCTGTAACTGTCAGGAATGCAGGAATTGGACCTATTGTGGATGAATTTGTTGAGGCGTTTGCTGGAAGGGCGATCTATTCAATGGGTGATTTGTATTCAGGTTATGATCAATTTCAACTTGGCGAAGGAAGTAGAGATATGACAACGATGAGGACACCGCTTGGATTGGTTAGAATGTGCACTCTTCCTCAAGGTGCGACCAACTCAGTTGCGCATATGATGAATGGGATGAATAAGGTATTGAGAGATTTTATTCCGGAAAAGACTATGCCTTTTCTGGATGATGTTCCTATAAAAGGGTGCAGAGAAGGAGACAAGGATGAAACTTTAGATACGAGGGGATGTCGCAGATATGTTGTTGATCATATACAAGATTGTGAAAAGATTTTAACTTGGCTTGGAGAAGTTCATCTTACATTATCGGGTATGAAGTCCGTATTTGGAGTACGTGAGGTTGTAATTGTTGGACATTTATGTGGATCCTACGGAAGAAAACCAGATTCGACTAAAGTTGATGCAATTGGAAGGATGAAAGAGGATTGTGATTCTTTAACAGAGGTTCGCAGGTTTTTGGATGCATGCGTATTTTATCGAATCTGGATCCCTCCTTTTGCTCACATAGCGGATCCATTTTATGAACTGTTACGCAAGGATTACCGATTTAAATGGGAAGAAAGGCATATTCAGGCAATGCAAAGATTGAAGAAATTATTGATGTCACCTCCAATATTGAGGAAGGTTGATTATAAGTGCAATAGACCAGTGATTCTTACTGTAGACGCTAGTCCAATTGCCGTTGGATGGGCTGTGGGTCAAGATGATTCAAATGGGAGTAGATTTGCAGCTCGATTTGGGGCTAAAGTTTTAAGTATTCGTCAGCGTACATATTCGCAAGTCAAAAGAGAACTTTGGAGAGTTGTCTCAGCTATGAAAGCTGAAAAGGACTATTTGATTGAGGCAGTAGTAGTAATTGAAACAGATTGCTTGCCATTGCTTGGAATGATTATTAACTGTTCAACGCCAGATATTGCAATGTTGAGATGGATTGCTTATATTAAGTCACTAAATCTAGAATTTAAGCATATCACTAGAAAGGACAATTTAGTAGCAGACATGCTATCTCGAGCAAGATACGAGAGGGAGGACGAAATGGTTGAAGACATTGATGATGTCGGATTGAAATTCTATTCAATAATAAATCTCAACGAAGAAGACAAGCTATTTCTTGAAGAATCTTATGAAGGAGAATTATTGGATATTGGTCATTATTTGAATACCTTGACTAAGCAGGGGAATTGGCCTACAGAAAAATTCAAACAAATAAGAAAAAAAGCATATGGATTTTTACTTTGAGATGGATTCTTATGGAAGAGACCGAAGAAAGGAATTGGGATGCCACAACGAATGATAGGCAATAGGGAAGAAAAACTAAAATTATTAAAGGAGTTTCATGATAGTTTATGGACATGGCATAGAGGAATCTGGGCTACTTTTGCTAAACTCAAGGAACGATATTGGTGGAAAAATATGTATCGAGATGTGCTCTCATTTGTAGAGTCATGTGAAATCTGTCAATCGTATTTTAATATCCGACACTGAGATAGTCTTCATTCTACATATCCTCTGGCTATTCATTTTAAATGGGTTGTTGATTTGGTTATTATGCCGGTTGGGTTATGGCAGATGAGATATTTGATTTTAGCTCCTGAAGATTTATCAAATCAAGTAGAAGGAAGAGCATTGAGGACAAAATCTACAGAGGAGATTTGTAGGTTTTTGCTTGAAGATGTCATTTCCCTTACGGGTGCGTAGGAAAAATCACTGCAGATCGTGGAGAATTAAATACACAAGAAGCTTGTAAGTTCTTTGAAAGATGTGGAGTTAAACTATCACTGACTACTGCTTATAATCCAGAAGGGAATGCAAAAAGCAAACGTGGTCACCCACCGATTGTAAAAGCATTGGTTAAAGCTTGTAATGGGAAAGTTAAAGAGTGGCCACGGCTTTTGTCATTTGCATTATGGGCTGATCGAACAACACATAGCTCGGTGATAGGATATATGTCAGTAGAACTTATGACAGGTCAAAAACCAATTATGTCGATTGAAGAAAAGGTACTTACTTGGAGTATGCTACCATGGGAAGATGGATTGACAAGAGAAGAACTTCTGGCTATTAGGATTCGACAATTGGAGCAAAGAACGGAAGATGTCCAGATAGCATTGGGAAGGTTAAAAAGAGTAAGGTTACAAAATAAGGCGCGATTCGATAAGCAACATCGATTGAGACCAAAAGCAATCGAGGAAGGTGACTGGGTACTTGTTTATGACAATAGTCTGGATAATCAACATAGTACTTTGCGGAAATTCTCAAAACGTTGGTTTGGACCATATGTGGTAACAACTGTTCATGGTAATGCGACTTACTCATTACGGGAGTTAGATGGTACAAAATTGAAAATACCAATTGCAGGGAAGCGAGTAAAAATATTTAAACGAAGACACGCAGAGATGAATATGGAAGACCTTAATCAAGGTATAGAGATTCCGCAGCAAGAAGATGAAAGTGATTTGGATAATGAAGGTGACGAAGACGAACTGGACAAATACGTAGAAGATATATTCTGAATCAAACAACAATTGGATAAATTGGTGCATACCGGAGGATGCACAGGTTCAGAGGGGGTGGATGTCATGTTGTAATACGAGTATACAGTGAATATAAAAAGAAAGAGGAATTTTATTAATATTCAGTTACCTCGAATATTGGGAGCATCGACCAACTCTAGTGCAACTACTGAGTGGTCAGGTTCAGTCACTCCGTTACAGTCAGCCGGGGCATACTGAAATGCTCCGTTCGATTCCAATAATGGGAGTCAGCAGGAAGAGAAGGACCAATTCACACGATGGGTTCGAAGAGCCAATTGGATCCAATTTCGAGAATCCAATCCGAGTCCTCTTATCCAATATGAGATCTGAATTGGCCGGTCAACCCAATGCAGTTTAATTACGGGAAGTCCAGGTCTTACTACGGGTCTTAGCCAATCTGACGCAAGGACAAATTTGACCCAATTATGGGAACATCCAAGTTACTACGGGCATCTTTTCCAATATGGGACTTGAATTGGTCGGGCGACTCAATGTGGTCCCGATTACGGGGTTCGATTCTGTTTCAGGCTGTCTTGTTCTCTGTGCCGTTTCAGGGAACGTTGTTTTCGGTAAATGGATTTCTTAAAGGTAAAAACGGAGGAGAAAGCTCTGACGGCGAGAGCCAATTTCGGATCCAAGCTTGACGGTGGGAGCCAATTCTGGATCTAAGACGGAAGATTGAAGAAATTCAGAGGATAAGATTAGGGGGGATATAGTTTTGAACGGGGGGTTTTTTTTTTTCTCTGGGAATCGGAGGGAGCTAGTTTTCAAGCTTTTGCAAGGTTACTAGTTCGGTTTTCATTGGAGGTTTTTGAAGATCAAAGGGATTAGAGAGAGGAGCTTCATGCTTCGGGTCAGGGAAGGAAAGACAGAGAATTTGGATTTTTCTTCTTCGTAGAGTTTTGGAAAGGCTGAGGCAATCGCTGCTGAAGTCAGTATTGTAATGGTGAATCGAGATTTTTAATGAAGTGGATTTGAATACTCTTGACTATTTTGTGAAATCAAGTTACGTCTGTGATTGAAGGATTAAAAGGGCGTCTATAGGATTGAGTATGCGGAGTCAATGAAATTTATTGGCTTAATTTAACAAGACAGTCAGTGGATACAAGATCGTAAGTACAAAGCGGTATTGAAGATTAATAGTTTGGGTTGTTCGGGGTTCTCTGTAACGTCTAGAGACCTACCGGCTGGGGCAAAAAAGACTTCGACAAGCAGTCGAAGAGCATCCGTATAGATTTACGGTATATTGTTGCAGTCGTTTCTATTCCAGTTGTCAAAACTGATAGACTGCTTGACTATCGACGAATCTCCATACTACCTTCTACAGCCAGACGCCCGGCGCGTTCTCGAGCAGGAAAGCACGTAATACGACAACGCGCCGCACATCTGGCTATAGAAAGTAGTATGGAGATTCACTAATATTCAAGCAGTGTATCGGTTTTTGACTGTTAGAATACAAACGATTGCAAGAATGTACCATAAATCTATACGGATGTCCTTCAACTGCTCGCCGAAATCTTTTTTGTCCCAGCCTATAGGTCTCTAGACGTTACAGAGAACCCCGAACAACCTGATCTGCTAATCTCCGATACCACTTTATACTCACGACCTTGTATCCACTGACTGTCTTGTTAGATTAATCCAATAAATTTCATTCACTCCGCATACTCAATCCTATAGACACCCTTTTAATTCTTCAATCACAGACATAACTTTGATTTTACAAAACAGTCAAGAGTAATCACACCCACTTCATTTAAACCTCGATTCACCAATACAACACTGACTTCAGCAACAATTGCCTCAGTCTTCCCAAAACCCTATGAAAAAAAAATCCCAATTCTCTGTCTTTTTTTCTCCTTCGAAGCATGAAGCTCGCTCCTTCACCCTTAAAAAACTTATTCTCCCCCTTTCATTTCTTAACCTATCCTCCTCTTTAACCCTAATTCTCCCCTCTTTCAAACCCTAGCCTCTGAATTTCTTCAATCTTCCGTCTTAGATCCAAAATTGGCTCCTGCCATCAGAGCTTTCTCCTCCATTTTTTGCCTTTTAAAAGGTTCTTTTTTTAGAAACAACGTTCCCTGAAACGGCACAGAGAATAGGACAGCCTGAAACGGAATTGAAACCCCCGTAATCGGGACCACATTGAGTCGCCCGACCAATTCAGGTCTCATATTGGCTAAGAGGCCCGTAGTAAGAGCTGGATGTTTCCATAATTGGACCTCATTGGGTTGCTCAACCAAGTCAGGTCTCATATTGGGTAAGAGGCCCGTAATACTACCTGGATTGGATGTCTTGAAATTGGATCCAATTGGCTCTTCGAACCAGGCTCACTCGTCGTTGAATTGGTCCTTTCCCTTTCTGCTGACTCTCATTATTGGAATCGAACGGAGCATTTCAGTATGCCTCGGCTGACTGTAACGGGGTGACTGAACCTTGCCTCTCAGTATTTGCACTGGAATTGGTCGTTGCTCCCAATATTCAAGGTAACTAAACATTAATAAAAGTCCCCGTTCTTAATATTTTCACGGTATACTCGTGTTACAACACAACGGTACCTGTATCAAGATTAGAACTAAGGCATGGTGAAAGTGCCAGTGGGTCAACTAATTCATTGACAGGGATCACAACAACGAACAAATTGGTGTGCATCAGATAACATTGTGGGCCACCAATATCCGGCCATTAAAGCCTTGCAAGCAGTACTATCTCTCGCAAAATGACCACCACAAGTATCCAAATGACAATCTTCGAGGATTGATTGTACTTCACTTGGAAAGATACAGCAATGTAAAATGCCATCTTTACCTTATTTATACAAAGCATCGCGAATCATTGTATATGGGGCACTCTTCAAAATGAGTCGCTTCTTAAGCTTCTCGGTGAAAGTCGATGGAAAGGTGTGGAAGGTCAAAAATTGAATGATTTCATTATACTCAAGAAAAATCACATCCACCATAAATAATTTGGCATCAAGAAGAGCATTTGGAACAGGCTCGTTGCAGAGAATATTAGACAACTGGAATAAATGATCAGCATTGGCATGTTTCTTTCCAAGTCATACGACAATCATAAAATTGAACTCTTGTAAGAGTAAGATCCATCAAGCAATGCGCCTACTCAATTGAAGCTTATTAATCATGTATTTGAGGGTATCATGATCCACATAAAAAAACAAACGGATACCTAAGCAAATAGTGCCAAAATTTCTGAACTGAGTATATCATACCCAATGCTTTTCATTCAGCAGTAGTGTAATTACGTTCGACAGCCACCAAATATTGACTGGCATAATAGATAGGATGATCTAGACTCTTATCATCTTTCTGACTTAACATCGATTCAATAGCCACATTGGATGCATCAACGTACACATGAAAGAGTTACGTCCAATGAAGAGCCACCAATATTGGAACAGAGACCAATTTTGACTTCAACGCTTTAAAGGCCATGGTACACTCCATGGTCTAGATGGAACTAATCCCATCTGATGGATGTTTCTTCAATAAGTTCATTAAAAGTTGACAAATAACTGCAAATGAATGAATGAATCTTTGATAATAACTGACATGGCCTACAATCCCACGAACATCGAAGACAGTCTCTGGGCGAAGCAAGTTCATTATATGCTACACTTTGTCAGGATCCGTAGTAATACCATGGCTCGAGATGATATGTTCCAATAATTTATCAGATGGAACACCAAATTGACACTTCTTTGAGTTCAACAATATTCCAAATTTAACGCATCAAGCCAAACATTTGCTTAGATAATTAAGATGATCTTGTTTTGTACTGAATGCACAAAAGTCATCTAAAAAGATCTCCATAAATATCCGGATATAGTCTTAAAAGGCTTGAGTCATCACTCTCTGAAACGTGACTGGGGCATTACATAACCCAAAAGGCATCATGCGATAAGCAAATATGCCTCAATCTATAGTAAAGATCATCTTAAGCTGGTCTTTCATTGCAATTTGAACTTGATTATATCCAAAAAATCCATCAAGGAATGAATAACATTTGTAACCAGCTACGGCATCCAATATACTATCTATCAAAGTCAACTGAAAGTAATCTTTCTTGATGGCCACATTAAGTTTTCAGAAATCCTAACAAATGCAGATTTTTCCATTCTTTTTTGGCACCATGATGATTGAAAAAATCCACTCGCTATTTGGCACCAAATAAATGAAACCAATTGCAAGAAGCTTGTCCAATTCTTCCTTCACCATGAAGAAATATTTAGGATTAAGACAATGTTGCCTTTGCCATACCAGTTTAGCGTTCTCCTCTAAAATGATATGATGCTCATAAACGTCAGCGGGAATACCTTTTAAATCAACATAAGTCCAAGCAAAAGCGGACTTATGATGTAAGAAAAATTCTGTCCAACAGGTCAAGTCTTGGTCCTTAATACCTTCATAGACCTTAATTATCTATGGCTCTTATGTAGTTGCCAAGTTAATAGTTTGACTTAAAGGTGCAACGGTGATGTTTTCTTTCAATCCCCGTGCTAGTTGAAAATCGGTCGGTAAGTCCGAGATGTACAAAGTACTGAATCTTGTGTCCAAGGCACTAACATGGTGCACATCATACTTGATCATTAAATCAATACTAACATACTCAGAGTTTTTTGAATCTATCGGGTATATCAAGTACTCCCCCAGACCTCCACATTGATACACCACTCCAAGGTATTACGCTGCCTCTACGGATGCTTCCATAATCGGTACGACTACGTTATCATCAGAGCTAAGCTCATCATCCGATGTCAATTCAGATGCTGGCAATTGAGACTCCCCGTGA